>NC_039483.1:6708452-6836542 GCF_003590095.1 Trichoplusia ni
AAATGCAGTTTAACATACTAAACCTATGGCCTATGGACTTTCCTTTTTCCCTTTCACAAACTGCAAGCTATTCCTATACAAAATCCATCGAAACCGAAACAGTCTAGCCTTAACTCCGCAACGAAGACACATCTGAATTTATAATATTTTAGATAGCATAGATACGGGCTCATCACATACATAAACAGTCGTCAAACAGCTCAAAGTGATATTCAACCTTCATCGAACTATGACCCTTAACCTCTAGCAAATAAAATTCAATTTACCGCCCACATAACGCTGATTACCCTTAAATCTAAATAGTCTGGAGTTAATCGTGGTGACAGAGGAGACTATTTAAGTACTTGTTTGATGACATAATGCTTGACAGATGCTCAAATTAGATAAAATAAGGGTTTTTTAACTTGAACTTCTAGAATTTGGAAATTATATAGAATACGCACTAAGTATAGATCATTAAAAGTAGATTACAAGTAACTGCAACGTGTATTCTAAATGCCTAGAATGTACATATTTTTATAACATTTCTTAGCATGGGTATAAAAGTTCCTTCAAAGAAAACGGTAGCTAATCTATACTCTATACTAATATATAAAGCTGAAGAGTTTGTTTGTTTGAACGCGCTAACCTCACGATTGAACGCACTAATCTCAGGAACTACTGGTCCAAATTGAAAAATTATTTTTGTATTGAATAGACCTTTCATCGAGGAAGGCTTTAGGCTATAAACCATCACGCTGCGACTAATAGGAGCGAAGATACAATGGAAAATGTGAAAAATACAGGGCAGGTATAAATCATAACTTATATCTTCTACCCACGGGGACGAAGTCGCGGGCAACAGCTAGTTTTCTATAAATAATGCAATCAGAATGCAAAAATTATCATAATCTGCACTGATAGCCCTGGTTGAGGCCATCACGACAAACTCACGTTGAACAAGTGTGATCCATGAATGCTTGTCTTGAGTCTGGATGTCGTCTACAAGTGACTTGTATATTTGTGAACCGCGAAACAATCATTAAATTCATTAAGGCGGGAGTCGTTATTTAGAAAAAAACCTCCGTCTTTCGGAATAAACTAATGATTTCCAAAGAAAATTGTTGAAAATTTGGTACAGCAATTTTCAATTAGGTATGTTAAGTATAATTTAACGCAACAACATTGACATCTAACTATACCTAACTTAACTGACTGTTAATACCTTGTAATTACTGGCGATAAACGGACAATTGGAGACCTCAACACGCAATTATAACGACAAACCAGACGGCATCTCACCACCTATTAAACTAATATCATTACAGCTGCGTAAGAAGGATGCCGTTCTATGTCGCATATCGTTTTATCTCGCTTCAACAACGTCATTACTATGTTATGTGGTAACTCCCCAGATAGGTTAGACTCAAGTGCCCAATTCATGCTCTGACCTTTGTACTGAAATGCTCATGTCTTAGGGATACTAACGCTAAGACTACTTTATACTTGGTACAAAGTGTAGAATATACGGTTAAAAGCTAGTATTACTTAAATAACGTCCATATACTATGTGAATATGTGAGGTTTAAGCTAATGTTGACACAGTCGTTGACACAGACTTAAAGTGTTTGGGAAGGATTCGTTTGAGTTTTTTAGAGGATCTTGGTACCGAGGAGAATGAGACGAGCAATAGGGCTTGCATGCAAGTAACATTTACAAGTTTACAGCTAGTAGGTATACCCATAAAAAAAAGTATAACTGTCCCAGCGAACGTTGTATTGCGATAAAAAGAATAATATATAGTAGATAATAATAGGAAAATCTAACCGGATGCAGCTAAGTACCAGTGTTTTACAAGAAGCGACTACCTATCTGACCTCCTCAACCCAGTTACCTATGCAACACGATATCCTTAGTTAAACTGGTTGTCAAACTTTCAACCTTCTGACTACCTGTAACGACTGTCAAAGATGTATGAATAAAGGGGACTACAATTTAACGTGCCTTCCGAAACACAGAGGAACTGGTTATAACAAAGATGGTCACCCATCCACGGACTGGCGTTGTTCAGCTTAACAATGAGACATTTATATCCCGGTATTATATTCCGCACAAACACCTTTCACCAAGAAATCTATACCATCTCAAACTTGACCTACATCTGAATGATTAATGTCAGTCCGTCTTTATTCTGAAGTTTCGAAGTTAGTAAGTTTGTTAAACATTTCCCTCGGAGGTATTACACGGGAGATATTAAACAGCACTTTAGATGATTAGTATTTTAAGATCGCCAACTTAAGGATCGAGTGCTGCCCAAATAGTTTTGGGGTGTTTGAAATTTTAATAGGAGTGGAAGTTTGGGCGAAATTGAAGGTGTAACTAGTGCTTGCGAAGGTTTAAGCATTGAGCACTGGGCTAGCGCACTACTATTTGGCGATTGCAAAGACTATAGGCTATAGAATATACCTAGGTTGGCCGTAGGGTAAATGAAACTTTACCATGAAATTTAAACCTTACATTTTCATCATAAAATATTTTTTACAGCCACGCCTAATCATAACACATACACATAAGTATTTACGTCATGTAGTAAAAGTTTTAAATCCCACTTTATTTGAACCTACATTATTATACACCTTGATTTTTAATCGTCTTACAAAAGCAACCCAGTTCATGTATCCAATGACTAGAACACGTTCATGATAAAAAAATAGGTTTTTTATGAAATTTGAATAAATTTAAAATGCAATTTTTTTTCAATATTATGATGAAATTTGTAGTTTTTTAGATACACAGCTCTGTTGCGAGCGCGGTCCGAGCTTTGTAACAATGGTGAGGGGCGCGGGCGGCGGCGTTTTTGTCATTTTTAAGACAATATTTCAGATTTCTCATGTTTAATTTTTCTTCATATTTATTATCTTAGTTGATGATTAAAAAAAAATCGCGCCTAGGGGTAGTTTACGTCGGATACATGAACTGGTCTGCTTTTGTAAGACGACTAAAAAATCACCGTGTATTTAATGTATTAGTATTAGTAGATAGATCAATAAATTCAAGTAGGAAATGCACTCTTCCCGTTCACAACAAGTAGTTTAGTCCGTGAAGGTTTTATTGTCCATTTTCAATTAGTTACAAAACCTCATTTGTCACTTCAAACAGCATGATTGATGATCGTTTTAGTTCGGTCTTGACCGTTTTCTCGCGCATGCGCTTTTGTGGTTGCTTAATGACAACTCTCTAATTATTGACTTTAAAGTTTAGTCTTTGTATTTAGTTTCTAGTAAGTAGATTGCTCGCCCGACTAGTGTCAGGCCAGTTTGGGTCTCCATATTGCATTTACTGAAGTTCGTTAAATAACTCGGGTTGGGTCGAAAACTAGTCGGGCGATCTCTGTCACGCGTAAGAAACCCGTTTTTTTTTCATATAAAAAACGTTAATGTCGTTTTTCTAGGTATATTTGACTTTTTATTCCTTTTGAGATACAGTACATATTCAAAGTATATTTAATTTTCATTCAAATGTGATACGAATAAGCTAGCCTTTTAACGTGTGAAAACAAACACAAAATTGACAGCTGTCTTTAAATCAAATGAAGAACTCGTCGACGTTCCATTCTCAAAATAAATTGTATACATTTTTATTTTTGTTTACTGGATCCAAATATAAAGACCTGTTTTAAGTAAAACAAAATATACAATAATAGTTCAACTTAAAATGGTAGCAATTTTTTATAACATAAAATAAAATTTCAATTTGGCATCTTTAAAATAAATGGCTTTTAAATTTGTTTTACAAATATGAACTTAAAAGAGTTTTTAAATAACCTTTAAGTGAGAATGTTAAAATCTAAGATCGATTTTCAATATCTATTTTTTTTTATTGATTGCAAACAATGCTTTATATAAATTGCACCTGGTAAAAAGATTTCTCAAAAAACAGTAATCATACTAGTTCATATGTATTTCATAATACCTGCGCCCCGCTGTTACCCGCAGATAGTGTTTATCCCTTGTGTTAATCCAGGGTTTCAGCTAACTAAATACGAAAAGTATTCCAGACATACAAATTTTCGCGCGTTTAAAATAAGAAAATTTCGTGTCACTCTATAAAAAAATGGCAATTATCTATAAATAACACTTAGGCTTAATTAGGTACATATTTATTACAATTATAAATGGAATTGTTAATACTCTTTCAGTATTTTACTAACTTATTTTAGCGCTATAAAATAGAACAAGCCTCATATTTTTACAACCAAAGTATTTATTTATTTATATTATCTCTTACCAAAATATTTTGGCTTTATGGTCTTAAGTTCTGTGCATTTTGTATTAGTAAAACCCGTTGCAAACATCAACTGTCACTCGAGCTGACAGTTTGTTTATTTTTAAATATAGATAATGGCTTTTTAAATAAGGAAGTGCAGAAAATATTCATAATGGTTGTCTGAATAAATCTTTGGTTTAGCAATCAAAATAATGTAAGCAAACCTTCTTCTTTTCATTTCACATTCTTTTGTTATGTTTTGTTGTGTTTATCATACGAATAAAGTGGTTTCCCACATTTCTTTTTTGGGGTCAACAAGTAAGGGGTCGGGGGTAAAAAAATATTTTAAGTTATAGTGGTAATATGAGAGTGGTAATATGAAAGTATGTAGTATCTAAAGTGTGTTTGTGTTATTGGCAGACTTATAGATAAACTATGTAAATGTATGTTTGTATACCGATAAATTAAGACCATCCTCCTTTAAAAAGTCGGTAGGAAACTCGTTGTTCGTAGAAACACACATTCACGTAATCTCTCAAGTTCAAACAATTAAGATAAGAACACTTATTACTACCACATTTATGTAATCACGTAAGAAAGAAAACAAACAATATTTACTGTGAGGAAAGGAAAATTAAAAACTCATTTAGAAATATCGCGCGTGTTCCAATACATTGCTGGCAATGATTTATTACTTTTGTCACCAAAGCTGTGCGACTTCGCAATGTATTGTCAAATAGTTTTATTTCATTGTTGCTTATATCGACTTCAAAATTTCCTTAAAAAAAATATCAGACAGCAACATGAGGATTTATTAGATATTTGTAATTAGTGTGAATCTTATAGCAATTAAATCATTTTTGCCCACTCTAAAATATAAAAAAGCGTTGCATTACATTAAAAATGTACGAATAACCATCTTGTGCAACCGATTTCAAAAAGTCTCAGTTCGTCTGCAGCACGTTCACAATTTGTCTGCATTTTTCTTTCTATAGTCTTACCTCAGAACATTGAACTGCCTCTAATGAGTCTCTGCATTTTTATTTTTTCAATTTTCGGGTATCTTACATTGTTCTGTGTATTCAAAATAAATTGGTAGACAATCTAATTTACGAATTGCCAGTATTTTTAGACCTTTATAGAAAATTCTAATATCTTTACACCAAAAATAGACTAACTCTCCTGACATTTGGAGCTCAACTGGAATTCCAATCAAATGGCGTCATATTCGCAAAAGAATTCTCTTCTATTCTTACAAAAGATTGCACTGCGCTTAAATTTCGCTTATGTCAGGGGTTCCCAAACTGTATGCCGCATGGTCCAGGTGACGCGTACAAAGTAAAAAACGATGCTATTATGTTCTTGTATATGTTTCAAACATAAGTTACCGTGGGTACTTCAACCAAACATTATTATTGCGCTCGCTTTTTAATTTCTTTTCTACCCTTTTAATCAACTTTGAAAAGGAGGAGGATTTCCAAAACGACTGTATTTTTTATGTTGGTCACTACAGAACTTTAAACCGGTTAAACCAATTGTGTTCATTTTGTCTTATTTTACGTGAAATAGTTGTCATTTGGTCCCAAAAAATTATCGTCAAGTTTAGCTTAGTAGTATTTTTATTTAAAAACGGTCATATATATTTTTTTTAAATATCATATTTACCTGTTCTTGTTGTAACCATATAGAGTATTGCATCAAAAACAAAACTAAACTACGGCTTCGACCAAAAAAGGTTGACATTCACTGACCTACATGAATTCGCAGGTGGTTCAGGCCGTTTGGGTCCTAAAATAGAGTGGAGAGCCACAATTACTGTCAAACGGATCCACCTGGTTCTGAAACCCACTTTGTTGTAGTACACCCTTCATACGATTTGAGTACTTTATAATTATACAGGTATATATACGAACAGGTATGTATATGTAAGCTCATAAGTAAATTAATGAACTAATCCGAAAAACAGTAGACAATTGGGAAAATAATACTATTTTTCCCTTACCATTATTGTCTTACTGCACTATTAGTAATTATGATGATTTGATGTTGAGATTCCATCATCATCCTAGTCTTTTCCCAACTATGTTGTGGTCGGCTTCTAGTCTAACCAGATGCAGCTAAGAATCAATGTTTTAAAAGAATCAACTGCCTATCTCCTCAACCCAGTTACCTGCAGAACACGATAGTCTGGATAGTATAGACTGATTGTCAGACTTTCTTGCTTCATACTATCCACAAAGACTGTCAAAGATGTGTAAAGAAGGGAACCACAATTTAACGTGCCTTTCAAAATAATCAAAATAATCTTTCCAATAATAAAAAAAGCTATGAACATATTTTTTGGCAGTTTAGAAAAGAAATACAGGTCAGTTCGAAAATCTTCTCTTCTTGTAGTCGCTTAAAAACAAACGATCACCAAAAAAATCACATTACTTGCAAAAGCAAACAAAACTAATTCCACTCAAAGGAAAAGTGTCCAATAAGGAAAACCTCTAATCGAAAACACACAAAACTGTTTATTTAATCCTTAAACGATTGCCGAACAAATATTACTAAGTGTAGCAAAATAAACACGAAACGAATTACTGAACTCAAATCAATGACGAAGCAATTAAAATTTCCGAATACTTGACGAAATTCAACCGTTCAAAGTACCTTTTAACCTTACTTTGATCCCTGATTCAAAACATGTAGAGTATTTAAATAAAATGTTTTATTATTTTGACTAACATACTAGCTGTTGCCAGGGGCTCCGCCCGCTACAAATCAAGAATGATTCACATAAAATCGAAATATAACCTGTCCTACGTGTCAATGCAGGCTATGAACCATCTGGACATCAAATTTCGTCGAAACCCATCCAGTGGTTTAAGGGTGAAAGAGTAACGAACATCCATACATTTAAACAATCTTTCCGAAATATGAAGAACCGAAGACGAAAGACTTGATAACGCCTAACGCAAATCATAACTAAGGCTCCACAGTCTGACCGTCTTTCACCAGGCTGTATGCCTTAATAAAATTTTAACCATGATTTGAACCGCTGACAGTTATCATTGAATAAACATCTACATATGTTAAGGCTAGGTTAAGTCAAAAAGGTAATTTTAGAAATTTATGTGATTTAAATTGTAGTCTTTGAATCCTAAGCGTTAATCCAACTCTCACATGACCTTATATACCTATATACTTTCTAAAAACATCAACCTTCATTGCAATAAATCTTTCCATTAAATAAAACCCACTATTTATTAGCTTTCCAGTCTAAGACCGACTTAAGAATGTTAGAATAACTGCGACCTTTCACTCAAAGTGCTTTCTTAAAGTGTCTGCTATAAATACACTTGAGATTTGCTTCAGTTTAACCTAACGTCTAATATTAGATTTGTCTAGAATTTACTAACAGAATTTCTGAAACGATGCAATGAGAAAACACGATATTTTAAACTGTAACTAGGGTTCTTAATAAATGATACACCAGATTGCTCACTAATAACCTATATTAAACAATAAACACAAGTTCACAGGGAAAAGTTAAAGAATGTGACGGTATATAAAAAAAAAAACAAATAGTGGGTATTCTCTAAATTACTTAGCAAACAAAAGAAAATAAAATACTAACTATTAACTACTAATGTAATAATACAAAACAAGTGCGTGAAGCGCCACAAACTACTACGGTGGAACTATTCTAAAAGATGATAACAAACAATAAATCACACCAATAATGTTCCGTATTACGAATACACTAAGGGCGTGACGTATCGCGTGAGAGTGCGTTCGATCAGCGAAGGAGTTGTTCCGAGTCGTCGGATGCAATGCCCGCGCAGAGTCGAACTGACGTGTCGCGACGGAAGCAGGTTTTTATAGCCGTGCGCGGTGCATCTGTGTGCATACGCACAATGCGCGATAACTTGTGTGGCACACTAAGCTAGCGGGCTCACGGAGTTAAGACGTGCGCGTAGTCTACTCGTTACAATCTCCCCCTCTGGCTCCGAAGACGTCTCGACGAGGTAGACAGGCTTGAATGTGATTTTGGTGGTCGTCCTCGAGTTGTGGCGGAGACCACGGCAGAATTTTGTGGTTCAGCTCTTTTAGGTGGTCGTCCACGCTTCCGAATTGGCAGAGCGGGTGCAGGCAGTGGACTTTCGGCCGGGCCTTGGAATGGACGTAAGGCTGATGAGTGATATAGCCCTACGCTTTGATTCGGTGTATTAGGGTCAGCAATATGGTAAGAGCTTGGTCCGTGACTTTTCAGAATTATATAGGGGCCATCTCGGCGTGGAGCAAGTTTTGAGCTGAATGCTTGGGCGGTCTTACTAAGAGTGTGCGAGTCAACAAGAACTTTATCTCCGGGTTTGTATTCAGGGCTATGTCTTCTATTTTTGTCTACATATTCCTTTCGCTTCTCTTCTTTACCTTCCTGTATTTCTTTAACTCTTTTCAAAGTTTCAGCGAGGGTCAATAGCTTGGGTGTAATTTCAGGGATGAAATTTTCTGACAAAATAATCTCACGAAGATCATGCTCATTGTCGTCCGGGGTTCTTAACTCTCGGCCGAACGTGAGATAGGCCGGAGTATGTTCAGTGGAGGAACAAACAGCAGTATTCATGGCGAATCGGATACTTGGGAGTTTATCTGGCCAGGTTCGATGATCATCTCCAACAAGTATGGCAAGCTGAGTTTTAAGGTCTCGATTTCGACGTTCTACTGGATTAGCTTCAGGGTGGTACACTGGCGTGAAGGCATGCTTAATGTCGAGACAAAAGGCTACTTGCTGCATAACAGCGCTAACAAATTGAGTGCCATTGTCGCTGATTATCCGGCGTGGCATGCCGTACCGAAGAAATATATCATTAATGAGGATCATTGCACAATTTGCTGCAGTAGCTTGCTCTAGGGGAAATAACTCTACCCATCTAGAAGCGAGATCCTCAATAATTAATATCCAATTCATTCCTTTGGAAGAAGCGGGTAAGGGGCCAAACAAATCAAAAGCGACGACTTCAAATCTTTTGTTCATTGCAGTCGTTTGGAGTAGTCCTGCGGGTTTTAAGTTTGAAGGTTTGTATCTTTGACAGGACAGACAGTTCCGAATGTATGCTTCAATATCCTTCCTCATGCCCTTCCAATAATAACGTTGAGTTATTCTAGCGTATGTTTTTTCTGCTCCGTAATGACCGGCAGTTGGTCCATCGTGATATGCGTGATATTACGTCAGTTTGTTCTTGTGCAGGGACAACTAGTTGACTACTATCACTAGCACTATCAGGGTTATAGCGATATAGTAACCCATTATTCATTATGTAACCCTTTTGACACCAGTAGCGTGCATCCTCCTCAACATTTCCTTCCAATGCTCTTACTATCTTCTCTACATCTTTATCTTTTAATTGTGTTTCTCTTATCTCTTTTGGGTTTTTCCGGGGCGCATCTACCACTATACTACATATTCCACAGCTTTCTTTAGATTCATCGTTGCAATTTGGGCGTGACAAGGCATCAGCTACAACGTTCGTCCTGCCGGTTATGTATTTTATAGTAATGTCGTAAGGCTGTAACTGTAGTGCCCATCTTGCTAAGCGACCAGTTGGTGACTTTAATGACATGAGCCATTTGAGAGCCTGATGATCCGTCAGAACAGTTATAGGGGTCCCTTCGATGTAACCCCTAAATTTATTAATTGCCCAAACAACTGCGAGCGCTTCACGTTCTGTTGTCGTATAATTTCTTTCAGCTTGCGTAAGTAATCGGCTCGCATATTCGACAGGGTGCTCTTGTTCACCCTCCCCCTGCACTAGAACTGCACCGATAGCATAATTGCTGGCGTCTGATTTTATAATGTATGGTTTAGAATCATCTGCTTGAGCTAATACAGGTCCAGTGACGAGGAGATCTTTAAGCTTATTAAAAGCTTCTTGCTGTTCTTCTTGCCATATCCATGTCATATTTTTCCTGGTAAGTCGCGTTAAAGGTTCAGCAATCTTAGCAAACCCAGGGATAAATCTTCTGTACCAAGAGCACATTTGCAAAAATGTCAGTAAATGTTTTATGTTAGTGGGCGATTGCATGTCTACTATAGAATTCACTTTGTGAGGATCCATCTGTAGTCCATTGGGTGTAATATAGTGTCCCAGATATTTAACCTTTGAGCAACAGAATTTGCACTTCTCCTTATTAGCGGTCAGGTTATATTCTCGCAGGCGTATGAATACGTCTAGAAGGTCCTCCTGATGTTGAGTAAACGTTGATGACAGAATAATTAAATCATCAATGTAGACACATAGTTTAATGTGGCTGAGGGACACACGAAACCCATCCATCAAACGCTGAAAGGTAGCCGGTGCATTGCGCAAACCAAAAGGCATCCTAAGGAACTTGTACATACCAAATGGTGTCACGAACGCAGTCTTGCACTGGTCCTCCTCCCTTACACTTATTTGCCAATAGCCTGAGCGGAGGTCGATCGTTGACATGTACGGCGTAGGTTTGGCATCATGCAGAAGATCGTCTATGCGAGGGAGTGGATACGCATCTGGCGTCGTAATTGAATTTAATTGTCGGTAGTCAATGCAGACTCGTGTCCCGCCATCCTTCTTTGGGACCATAACGACAGGTGCTGACCACGGGGACGTGCATGGTTCTATTATTCTCTCAGTCAGCATTCTACTTACTTCATCCTTCAGGATTTGTATCTTAGCAGGTGGCAAACGGTACGGTGGCACGGAAATTGGTCTATGATCTCCGGTGTCTATGTAATGCTCTATTCGAGTTGTAGGTTTTCCATTAGGAACGAACACATCAGTGTTTTTCTCTAAGAGTCGCTGCAATTCTAGATACTCCTCAGGGTTTAGCGCACAATTAGAGTCTTCGATATCTAGTGCCGCAATATCTGTACTCGGTGAATCGAACAATGCTTTGGACTTAGGAGACAGTTCAATGGTGTCCTCTTCTAGTGACCTTCGGGCATCTCGATACAACGCATCTATGACTGGAGAGAAGCCATCAAATAAACGTTTTCGTTTGTTAGGTGGAGTGGTAGCTTCAATTGACATTAATGGACCATATGTGGGCGTACGAGGGCAATCAACAGTAGCTTGGCAGGTTTCCATACTGGTGGAAGGCGTGGGCGCGTAAGCACCAGCCAAAGGTTCATTGCAATGATTTATCAGAGTATTTTGCGGGGCTGTGGCGGCACGTATGCCCACTATAGGACCACATGGTCGCATCAAACCTTCCTCCATATTACCCGATGTCGAGGGCTTTGGCGAAGCGACTCCTTCTGGTGAACCAGACATCGGGGAAATCAACTCTGGCAAATTTGCATTGCATATCACATCAGCAACAATAGTTTCGGTGATACTTTCCTGTTGCAAGTCATAAACCCTCGCAGGATCATCGAGGAATCGACACGTTAACTGAGGCAAGTTAAGAATCATTCTCGCATCTTCTATAAAGCCCACTCCCAAAAGTGTCTTGTTTCCTTTAGCATGGGGCAAAACAATGAACTGAGTTTCTATCACTCTGCCATAGATTGTGACAGGAACAAGCATGGTCCAGACAGACTGCACTTTGGGCACTCCATCTGCCATAGTAATCCTCATGACCTCCTCATTGAATATATACTTGCCTTCCCTCTTAAGGCATAAATATAACTGGTACGAAGCTACACTTGATTTTGCACAGGTGTCTACGAAGCCAATACCCTTTATACCACCGATACATATGGGTACTACTGGTCTGAGGCGTTTGGTACTAGCGGTGCTGACAGAACAGAAGTTAATGTCCTCAATTTTGACTTGCTGTACATTACATTTTGTACAGCGACTGCGTACAACGCCTGGTTCCCCACATCCGTAGCATGAAAACTTAGGCTTAATCGTAGCATTGGGTATAGCTTCTACTGCTTTAGGCTTTTGTTGCTCAGCTTTTATACGCTTTCTGCAAATATCTATCGTATGTCCTGGTAGCCTACAAAAATTACATCGTAACTTCGGTTTTGTGCTGCTTGTTGTAGCATCCTCTTTGCGTATTTGTTTTTCTTCTGTTTTCTCACCCAAATTACGTTCAACCTCCCTAGCTTTCTCCAACAAATCGTCAAAACTTGTTATACTTTCTCTTGATATCTTTTCTCGTATCGCAAACCGAATCTGACCGAAAACCAAATCTATTTCTTGCTGCTCATTATGGCCAGGTGAAGGTAATTCAGATAAAAGCGCCCGTTTTTCTGCGATGAAAATCTCTGTTAGAGTGTCATCTTTCTGTTTCTTCTCCACTATTTCTTGATAAATTTTATAAGCCAACTTCTTGGGTGCAAAAGCGTGTCGTAACCGTTCTTCGAACTGCTTCCAAGTTTTCACTTGATTTTTAATACCCTGCCACCAAGTAGCAGCATCATTAGTCAAGATAAGTGGTAGCCCAGTGAGTGCATCTTTGTCATCTATTTGTTCGACTTTCTTGAATACACAAACCGCGGAAAGGAAAGACTCGACCTCTTGAGCACTTTTATTGCCACTGAATTTCACCGGACATCTCACCAATGAACTTCTATGCTTCGACCCTGAACCGACTGCTGCCAATAATTGTTGGAATTGTTCTGCAGACATTGTAATTGATGACGAAGTAGACGCTGAACCACTTTTGTCACCATCCATCGTCTCGTGTTTCTTAACCTTCTGTGGGTTATGTTGTACAGTAAACCTCTGTGTTCCTGCGGTTGGTCTAGGTCTTAGGTTTCTCTCTGGGGGATCCACGATTGGGCGCCAAGTTGTAACTAGGGTTCTTAATAAATGATACACCAGATTGCTCACTAATAACCTATATTAAACAATAAACACAAGTTCACAGGGAAAAGTTAAAGAATGTGACGGTATATAAAAAAAAAAACAAATAGTGGGTATTCTCTAAATTACTTAGCAAACAAAAGAAAATAAAATACTAACTATTAACTACTAATGTAATAATACAAAACAAGTGCGTGAAGCGCCACAAACTACTACGGTAGAACTATTCTAAAAGATGATAACAAACAATAAATCACACCAATAATGTTCCGTATTACGAATACACTAAGGGCGTGACGTATCGCGTGAGAGTGCGTTCGATCAGCGAAGGAGTTGTTCCGAGTCGTCGGATGCAATGCCCGCGCAGAGTCGAACTGACGTGTCGCGACGGAAGCAGGTTTTTATAGCCGTGCGCGGTGCATCTGTGTGCATACGCACAATGCGCGATAACTTGTGTGGCACACTAAGCTAGCGGGCTCACGGAGTTAAGACGTGCGCGTAGTCTACTCGTTACAAAACGAATTTCAATGTAACTACAGTGTTCTGTTTAATTTTAAATACATTTGGTTTATATTTAAAAATGAGTGATAGAAATACAAGTAGATTTTTCATTTTATTATCGCACTAGTCGATAATTAAATGTATTTGTAACCCCCAATACAAAAAGAGGGGTGTTGTAAGATTGACGTGTCTGTTTGTTTCATCATAGCTCCCGAACGGATAGAGCAATTTCAATAAAGTTAGTTTTGCATAAAAGGCCATTTACAACAGTGTTTTATAATAATTTGGTAAAGCTTTTCAAAAATTGTGGGGGGAGGGGGTGAAATTATGGCTGAAAAACCGAATGTCTAAAAATTTACTCGAGTGGGTACCGAAATGAATGCGAACTGAAATAGCATATTGATGTCTTAATCCAAAGAGTTCTGAGCTTAATGAGGAAATTAGAAAGAAGTGTAAAAGTACAAACATCCTATCAATATTATCTTCACATCAGCCTTTCTCTCCTAAATCGGTCCTTTGAGCCACCAAGATAGTTAACTTGGTCCTTACATACATACACCTATCTTCTCGAAATCCCAAATCCTTTTCAAGCTCATTAGACAATAATGTAACAGGCTGATAATCGATCGATTCAACGACCTTCACGTAATCAAATCAGATTGATTTCGAATCGAAGATAACCTGCTTACGTTTAATCATGTTTAACAAAGACGTTAATCAGTCACCATCTGACATCGGTCGTAACTACTCAAAAAAGTCTTCTCAACACGATAAAATTGAAAATTCAAAACACCCTAAACAACAACCCACCGCCACAACCGATTATTTTATCTATATCTATACTAATATATAAAGCTGAAGAGTTTGTTTGTTTGTTTGAACGCGCTAATCTCAGTAACAACTGGTTTAAATTGAAAAAATCTTTTTGTGTTCATAGACCATTAATCGAGAAAGGTTTTAGGCTATATAACATCACGCTGCAACTAATAGGAGCGAAGATACAATGGAAAATGTGGCAAAAACGGGGAAAAATATATCTTCAAGGGCTTTCGTTCAAAAATTCCTAACTTAAATCTTTTAACCACGCGGACGAAGTCGCGGGCAACAGCTAGTTATGATATATTTCTAAGCGTAAATCCTTTTAAGCACATAAGTCACATTGAATACTAAACAAACTATATTGAAATCGTTCAATCCGTTCGCGAGCTATGAGGCCATGGACAGGCAAATTTGTAACCCTTTATTAAGTCAGTGCTTGGAATTGGTATGTTTTTTAATACCGTAAGGTGTTTTACCTTTATATCTATATTGCATCTGAAAGACAGATAATGTTAGTATGTAAAAAAACAAATAACTTATTACTTTTCTATTTTCTGTGTAAGAGGAAAGAAATTGTGTAACGTGATGATTAGCTTTTACCAATGTTTCTCCACTATACTATCGACATCTGTAAATGACCTTATAATTACTTAAACATTAAAATATTAATGGAATGTTATAACTGACCATTGTTGGAAAACAAAAGATTTTAAGTTATCAACCGATCTAATAAATGGTGAAGTCATTATTTTAAAGTTCAATCTAAATGAAAGTAACAAGTTATGACGTAAAAGTCCCAAGTAGATCCATTTTAGAGCAACTATTCACCTGGTTGTATGGACTGATTTAAATTGCCGTATCTTTCCTTAGATTGGTCCTAAGACTTTTTAGACTTAAAATTATATATTTTATTGCCAAATTGACATTAAAGTCATTCGATTTTAATGTCACTTTGACAGGAGTTCATACCAAAATATGAGATACATTTTTTTTCGTACTAACAGACTTATGCTCACTACGTTGTGCCATTTCTTGGGTTTGTACCTTATTGTATTCAGAAATAAAATAGGTAATTATTAAGAAACAAGGGATCTGTTGTTCCACAGTTCCATAGTCACAAACTTCATCTGTTTATAATACTCGAATAGAAAACATGCAAACAAATACTCGGACGAAATGAATCATAAAATGTATATTGATTGATCTTAATAAATTGTAGTAATTGGCAACGGAGAAGATGGTGTGAAGATCTTGCAAGATAAACATACACTTAGACGAAGCAAAAAATAAACAGACATTTTTGAAAAGAGACGTGATACCTTGGCCTGGTGTTGGAATATCACACTGCCTAATTAAAACCTGCCACCCTTTCCCAGTATTGCTACTCGTAGCCAGGACCTACAATGATTACCAACGAATACCAAGGCACTTAACCTTAGTATGTCCCAGGGAAACAATTAATTGTCTTAGAACCCTAGTTATAAACTAAAGTAATGGGTTGGGTCCTGTGGGGCGCAAAAGTCAGCAAGAACACGCGAGGTTTTAGAATTCCCGATTGCAAGCGCCCCCAAGTGGCGATACCTTGACTTAACACAACTTATATAGTTCATGGAGTGAACATAATTATATTCAGGTTGGAAGTAGTGGCTGGGTAAAAGAATACCGTGAAACGGGATGAATAGAGTTTTAAGGGGTGAATAGAAAATAGTGTTTTTTTGCTTGTCGCATACGTTTGCTTACGTGAAAATGCTTAACCACAGTTATGTAATGAAATACTTTGGAATTTTCATACAATCGTTATATTTTGTCTTGTTCTATGTCCCAATTTTAACAAAACCTCTATCTCTATAAATCCCGAAAATATCTCTATTTATCCTTATCCTGTTCTACCGATACATAAAAAAAAAAATACTTTTTGGTTGACTTGAGTTTCTCAGAAAAGGGCTAGTACTAATATTCAAGATTTTGGCTTTGTTTAGCTATAAGAAGAATTAAAGAATCCGGAAAGTACGAATTATCCTATGAACTTGACTAATTCTTCGTTCGGCATTTCGATTTTTTTAAGGAATCATCGCTCTCTAATAGCCGAGATCGCGAATCGCGGAATCGCCCCGCCTACTGGCTGTTTCCAAAAAAGGTAAGGATATAGGATCTGGTTGACCACCAGCACATCTGAGGTTTTTTCAAGTGTTTTAAGTCCTTCTAAGGTCCTCAGGTCTAAATCTTAAATCAGGACCAAAAATCCGTTATTTACAATTGCCGATGATTGAATGGAAATTTACACTATTCGTATTCTCCTAAGCATGTTTGACCAAACTGGACCAACTGGAAATTCAGCAAGGGACGGAACACCAATTTCCAATTATTGTGTTGACAAAATACTTAGAAGAATCCAATTGCCATTCATTCTTCGGCCATTGTAAATAACTGAAGTACTAAATACATGAAAAGAGATGTCAAACGCTTTATATTGCGCTGTCAGGCTTCGACAACCACCATAACATAACTTTAAAACGAGGTTATATACCCTCCGATATATATCTCCTATCAGATCTACGTACCTGATCTAATATCCATAACTAGCTTATGCCCGCGACTTCGTCCTCGTGGTTAGGAGATATAAGTTAGGAATTTTTGAACGAAAGCCCTCGAAGGTTAATATTTTTCCCCGTTTTTGCCACATTTTCCATTGAATCTTCGCTCCTATTAGTTGCAGCGTGATGTTATATAGCCTATAACCTTCTTCGATGAATGGTCTATTGAACACAAAAAGATTTTTTCAAATTGAACCAGTAGTTCCTGAGATTTGCGCGTTCAAACAATCAAACAAACAAACTCTTCAGCTTTATATATTAGCATAGAAGTATAGATATAGATAGATAAGTTACACCAAGATAAATACTTAATGTTAATGAAATAAGTTCATATTCAAATAATTTCAAGTTTCCAAATTATTCGGAAGAGGTTCTTTATACAATAAACAAAGTTGTTTGTTTCATAAGTATTCAATTTAATATTACTTTAAATATTTCATAAATACGTTCTCTCTGAATATTGTCTTGTTGCTATGAGGAAATGGGCAGTTACGATAAAATATACATAAGATAATATTTATAAGAAATACAGTTAGGTATATCTTAAATACTATTTGTGAATTAGACTATACTACTTACGGTTACTATTACCGGTTTTTCTTTCTAATTAAAAACCGGTGTGGATTTTAAAACCCTTAAATGTTTTTGTCACCCACTAACAAATATATCACGGTAACTAACCATAACGTTGCTTAACTTCGGTCTTAACTTGTAGTTATAGTGGCAGCAGAAATACATCTCGTGTGAACAATCACGGCAAAAGAGATAAACCCGAAAGACACAGGTGCCTCAGAAATAGGGTTCCATTTTTAACCTTTGGGTACAGTACTTTCCAAAAGTCATAAAAAATATTATAATGTTCTAATGGTACGCCATTGTGATCAAAGTTCTAGAATTTTAGATCCCAAAATAGAAAATATCAAACTCATGAGAATGGCATTCCATTTCGACAAGTGACGTGCGAAATGTAACTTGTCTGCGGGCACAAATTAAAAACAAAATTATACTGTTTTTTTTTTGTAATTTCATGATTTCTTAGAAAAAGTAAGTTTATTCACTCATCTTGTAAGTTTATTACAGCAGTGATAGCCTCATGGTATGATCGTTGGACTGCCAAGTCAAAGGACTTAGGTTTGAATCCTGGCTCCCACAATACATTTTTCTATTTTCAGGTTATCAAGTTATCACTCAAAAAGGTAAAGAACCAACAGAACTGACAATTTTTCAGGGTATGTCAAGAATCACGTCTTCTACCTAAGAGCAATTTAAAAACTATGCCAACGGGTTGAAAGTTTCAAAAGAAGACGGTACTAATATGTAGATTTTAGAGATGCGCCTTTATTTCATTGGATGTCACATAGATTTTAAGACAACATGACATGTTGGATGCCGAAA
Source organism: Trichoplusia ni (assembly GCF_003590095.1). Taxonomy (NCBI): domain Eukaryota; kingdom Metazoa; phylum Arthropoda; class Insecta; order Lepidoptera; family Noctuidae; genus Trichoplusia; species Trichoplusia ni. Next base: position 6,726,790 of record NC_039483.1, read on the forward strand.
TATGTCTATATTTTAAAAAGGAAACTTATCGAGTTTCTTGCCAGTTCTTTTCCGTAACAAACACTTTTTGAATCGCGCTTCTATTACATATTGAGCTGATTATGTAAACTTTCAAAAGTGCCTGAAGATGTGCCTGCCTTTCTAAAGGTCAACCTTAAATAGAAACCGTTTTTCTACTCATTACCAGCCTAGCCTATTCCCAAGAAGTTAGGGTCAGCTTCCAGTCAAACCGAATGCAACTGACTACCAGGGTTTTACAAGAAGCAACTGCTAGAACGTAAGAACCTTCTCAACCCAGTTACCTGGGCAACACGATACCCCTTAATTTGGAGCCACACTAACAAGATAATTAATACCATTAATTATCGCGATTATTTACGTTAAGCGTAGGTGTAGCCACAACTAAACGCATTAACATTGCCTTTTGGTGTTAGGCGATAGCTCAAGTGGCGGTAAATCAAAAAAATATTCAATAATTATTGCGTTAATGGGCATTGTCGTCAGCCACTGGTGTGGTTGTCAGACTTTCTCACTTCTAACTATCCGTTTTGACTTTCAAAGATGTATAGATAACAGACCGGATAATATATGTATATTACTATTCTGCTATCTATGCCATTACCAGGTTCTCGTTTTGCCGTTGATGGTCGCCCATACACTGACTGACCGTATCAAGTGGCGCTTAACCTGTGATCGATCAAATTGTGCAGTTGTAGTTCAGCCTACTCTTGATCTTTTTAACTGCAACACAATCATGTATATTTTTTTTTCCGTTATCGGTGACCTACGGCGTTGGCAGGATTTATTATAATAACATTTTATAGGTAGGAGTCAAAATAAAGTTTTCTTGTTTTATGATCCTTTTTGTCTATCAAAGATTTTGCAAAAAAAAAATATTTAAGGAAATCAAATGGCATTATTTTATACTCAATTTTCATTTACTATGTGTACAACAGAAAATGAGTTTCAAATGCAGGTTATGTGTTAATAGTAAATAAATAATTAAAATTCTTAATATTTGTATTACTTATATTTACGCGCCCAAAATTATCTTTTAATTAAATAATATGTATTTCATAATTAATTAATACGAAAAAACTCAAATAAATAAATTAATTTAATTTTCACATTATATTTTTTTTTGTAAACTAAGTATTAAACAACAAAACTTACCAGTACAAAAATAAAAAAAAATCCACAGGCACAGGACAAAACTCACACAGCCACTTTCAAACACACGAACAACACAAAGGAACACTTTTGAATTTAGTACGTAAGTAAAGGTGGGTGCAAGCACGCGTCCACCTCACGCCGCGTCGCGAGACTTACTGGAGACGGACCGCTCTCTGCAGTGAATTATTGCTTTATGTTGGTTCACGTTGTTTAACGCTCATAGCGCAGGTTCGTCTAAGAGCGTGTGTACAACGCCTTAGTGCAGTCAAGTTTCGTGGAATACGATTTTCGAATGCGATTCTTTTTTTTTTTAAATTGGATGCTTAATAACCTGTTATTTGCTTTCGTTTGAGTTTGAAAAGGATTTCACGGAATCTTTTTTTTTAAAACATGTTATAGGGTTTTTAAACGCGATTCTTATTAACCGTTATAAGTTTGTGTATCTATGTGTTTGTGCTATCGTAGCTCTCGACTCGTAATTAAAAAAAACAGCTTGTATGCTTGGGTGTTCTTAGGCGATTAATACACAGCAATGCACCACGATGCTTGTTGCTAGTCACCGCGACTACTTTTTTTTAAACAATACCATCTGTAAGGATTTAAAACCTAGTGTCGTGGTTTCCAGCTCCCAGACTCTGGAAAAGTATTCGTAGATCACAGAAACTCTTGTGCTACGCTTGGATCGAACCCGAATCACGTCGCGCGCAATGGCCAAGTATCCGTGCAATCGATTACATAATTTTAAACTTTGGCTATTAAAATATAAATTTGATTATTCTTTGAACACTTTTTGAAAATATTTAAAAATATAAACACAGGTATTTGAACAATGTAATAACGACCAGTATTATACCACACGGCAATATTTCCAATCAAAGTCAGTTTCTCTTAGGACAGCCAACCGTATCTCATGCGACTTATGAATTGGCGATTTAAAGTCGAACCCAATATGACCGGCTTAGGCGGGCTTTTCGGGTCAACTCGGGTCAATTAATTACAAACAGAATATCTACGGTAAGTCCGATCAGGGGCCTACCACTAAATCTTAAAGTAACAATATTGCTGTAGAGGAAAAAGGACAGCGCATTACACGATGTAAAGCGGCGTCTCGTTTTAACATTTATTACAATAATGCTTAATGGTATGGTAGTAGAGGCCCTGTATCATTTGAAACGATACGTTTATTTGTACATATGCGTTTGAGATTATCCAATGAGTTGGTCAGGTAGATAGTTTGGCAAAATAGTGATCGGATTGGACGTCAATCTGATACCATACCATTTTTCAAATCATAACACTATTCTATCCATTAATGTTTTTTTTGAGTGCATGTGAATTGTACGTTTGTGAAACCTCAGGCGACACAAGGATTGAACTCCTCAAACGACTCTTTCTCGGGGGTATTAAAATCTTAAGTCGTTTAAATTTGTAGCATGATATTGGTGACTGCATGGATAGCCGAGTGGTTGAGGACATCACGCCAAACCCCCTTTACGCGAAGTGTCGCGGTTTCGATCCCTGCGAAAGGCAAGAATGTACGATGCATGAACGCTTGTTCTGAGTTTGGGTGTATTTGTGCATGTGACTTGTATTATATTTATGAAAATCCCCGCGACACCATGTGTGTTAAATTCCTTAGAGTGGGAGTGGGAGGCATTTTTTATTTTAGAAAAAGATGTCTTCTTCAAAATTTGTCTTTATTTCGGATAATAATTAACAGACTGGTGACAAAGGAACAGACTAGGAAGCCTTACTATTAGGCTTTCAGTTTTTTACCCTTTGAATACGAAACCTTATAAAAACAAACTATAAAATAGCCCAGGGCTCGACAAAGCAAGCCTTCCGTATTGGAAAAGGAATTAATTTGATCATAACTGCTTGCTTGCAATTTGATGATTTTGAAACCTATTTCGAATCATTTCGGAATCCAGGTTTGTTTGCTTTATTTGTTTTACAGTTAAAATAGGATAATTATAAAATATTTATACATAATACGATTTTAAAAGGAGCCTCCTTTTAAATTATCACAAATTAAATAGTGCACGTAAATTGATAATTAAATAAATAGTTAATATAGATGATTTCCAAGAGATGGCCACTCAGTAATTATTTCGTACATAATTTAATGCCAGCAATTATTTCAACCGCAGAAGGTAATTATCGGATAAAGCCACATTCTCATATGTAATGTTTACAGATATTTAACATATTTGGTTTCGGAATGATTCCGTAATGAGTTAAATAAAAAATGCCAAGAACTGTTGAATCATTTTTGGCTGCGGTAGCGCTGTCAACATTTTCGCAACTTTCGATGACTTTTTGTTTTTTTTTTATAAACACAGGACATTTTTTGACAATAAGCTACTAAGTAGCACTTTTTGAATGTCAAATTATTATGGACAGCGCTCAGATTGTCCACCCCTCATAGCTTAGTAAGTGCTTTTGCTGCGAGAGAAGAAACGGCGCTGTCTTTCCGTTTACAATGCAATGTTATTATTTATTAGTGTGAATAAAGGTTGCGTTATTTTAATAACTTTTGTCTGAATATTAACAATTAAGTCTCGCATATTTATCGGGATAAACCGACTAGTTTTGACACGAATGGCGTGGGGCGGTGAGATTGACAGATCTACTTAAAACTGACAGCACGGATAGCCGATTGGTTGAGATCACCAATCTAAACGCACATTGCGCAACGTATCCCGGATTCAATCCCTGCGTAGGACAATCATTTGTGATATCCACGAATGCTTGCTTTAAGTGTGGATGTCTTTGACAATATTATTTGAAAGTTTTGGAAACCCCTAGCGATACAAGAATTAAATTGTTCACAGCGGGTTAAAGAATCTACGCTCAAGTAACACGTTATAAAATTATCAAGAGTTGAATTTTATTTGAAAGGTCCGTTTTAATAAATATTTAAAAGCGAAGAGTCTTCAATACCTTAAGGCTTAAGGGGTTCTCATTAGACAGCCGGGTCAAGAGCCTGATGCAGAAAGCTGTACTTAACACGGCGAATATCTTTATTATTTCCTTTAATTTATTCGATGTTGATTCCGACAATTTTTAATGTAAGTAACTTTCGTGGGTTTTCTGTGTCTCCCGATAAATAAATAATGATTTTCTATATTTTCAATTCAATCAGCGGTATTACGAGTATATACGTGGTACAGACGTAAAAAGAACGATCGGAATTTGGTTTTTAACTTTGAATTATTTATAGAAACTAATAATTATAATTGTTTGTATTTTTATTTAGAAAATTTAGTTCCATAAATAATATTATGCTCCCTTTATTGAAACCATTTGCCAGACCCGTTACATGTCAAAAATGGTACATACGAATATATGGAATATTAATAACATTTAGTATGAAAATCACAATTTACGTAACATATCAAAACATATATTTGAAAAACTTATCTAAAAATCGGTAACATTAAAAGAAATATATGAAAAATCTTCAAAGCTACGTTAATGATATTCCCGTATAAAAGCTTGTCGGTCTACAAAGCTACGAGTCTACGACACACTGCTACGAGACTACGACGTTGCTACGTCGCTACGCCAGTCAGTGTCAATCGAATAGTGACAGGCAGATCGAAAAATCTTGTTACGTAAAAATACAATACCTAATAGGTACTAAGGAGATATAAAATTATTTTATTCATATTAATAATTTAATAATTCATGAATGTAACAAAAAATATGTATTTTAAGCAATATGTGCAATCGAAAATATGGAATGAAAAGTTTTAATCGGGATCGCCCGACTAGTTTAGAATCCAACCTGAGTCCTTAATAACTTACTTGAAACTTGGCTAGTCGAGAAATCCCGATAACTACGCGTGAGTAATCCAATGTACTAGTATAATTTAACAATGAGTCATCCTCACAAAAGTTACATTAAAAAATATTTCTCTACACAAAATAAGACAATTTAGCACATCTGCATTTAATAATTATGACACTGACTAAGCAATAGAATTAAAATTGAGAGTTATAAATAAGCAGTTTGCGATTATCATTAACATATACTTTAAGCACGCATAAAAAGTCGCGAACCACAGCTAGTATAATAACATAAAAATTATTTCTAATTCTCCCACGAATCCCACAATTATAATCCTAAATTAATCTAAAAAGCAATTAATACTTTTCCGTAACCTCGATGAATATTTCAAACGTATTCTCGAACAAAAGTTAATTTATTCAATTTTCGCTTACACAAGCCTTTATGAGCTCAAAATAATCTGTAATCTTTTATTATTTATTAACCATCTTATTTATGGCCCACAGTTGGGCCAGGCCTCTTTCCATAAAGGAAAGGTTGGAGTATTGATCACTATACTAGATCATTGCATGTTGCATTTAAAAAATATCAACATTTGGAACCACGATGTTTTCCTTCACCGTTTGTAAGTAGTGTCATGGAATAATTTAGACAGAACATGTCACTTAAAAAAAGTTTCATAATTACTTGCCTGCGTTGCAGTTGGGACGAAACTGCTGCTCATGCATTCAAATTCCTTACACCGCATATATACCAAAAATTATGAAAAATCGTTATATTTCTTTAGAGAGAGAGATCATCAAATTCCTACCAAACAGGACACATTATAAAGCAAGGAATCAACCAACTACCCTACTTACCGTTTACTATACACTCGTGCAACATTCATAAACATACATCTTACCCGCAATAACCCGCAGATGTGTTCATCAAGCACAATACATCAGCTTATCTCAAGCCTTAACTAATACAAATGGATTACCTCAACCCTCGCAGTGGACTGCCCATCTATCAAACATTCCAAGAACTCTACTATCTTTTCTTAAAATAAGATTAATGCAGGTGTGAAAGAGACAGCGCTATGCCCCACGTAGAGCGTCGTCTTGCTTTATCAAGTGCAATATATTTTGTGGATGAAGGTCCCTTGAAGGACTTTAAGTGGCCTTGCGGCTTTTGGCCTTGGATTGAAGATAAGAAAGGTTGGAAAAACTCGAAAAATGATGGTCTATAGTGATTTATTCGTTAGCTCTGTATAATTTTTAACAACGCAAAAAGAGCGGTGTTATTAATTTGACGTGTCAGTCCACGGCATTATAGCTCCTGAATAGATAGTGCGATTTCAAAATAGTTTGTTGGGAATCAAAGTTGAATTATGTGCGAGATTATTAGTGTGATAGCAGAAAAACAAAAATATAATTAAAAAAAAATTAACTGTCCCCCACCACGATCTATAGGGATTCTTTATCATAAGATTTCGTTTTTACTTTTTGCGCAAGGAATCTCAAAGAGAAGGGAATATGGAACATTTATTTAAACGCCTTTACTTTTGAAGGTAAAGTACTGTAAAAACCTTTTTTCTAAGAAAACGTTTCACTTCTTCTGTGAGTGCATTTCAATTAAATAAAGATTTATGGTACCTTTGCTTCATCTAAGCTGTTCGCTGTTTTTATTTGCACACTAGCTGTTGCCCGCGACTTCGTCCCCGTGGGTAGAAGATATAAGTCATGATTTATACCTGCCCTGTTTTTTTCATTTTCCATTGTATCTTCGCTCCTATTAGTCGCAGCGTGATGGTTTATAGCCCAAAGCCTTCCTTACTTTTTTGCAGGCCCATCGCTTTGTGACCAAGACAAAAAACTAGCTACATTGTTACCCTTGTCTTTTCCCTACTAACCGGATACAGGTACTAGTATTTTAAATGGAAAGAAATAAGCTCTTAAACGTTTCTAAATTAATGTTCTATTTAAACTTTCTTCTATGAAAAAAATGGAAGCTATTCCTTATGTCACGGGGTTTTCACAAACATTCAAAGACACCCTGACGCAGAACATGTGTTCATGAATAACTTTGTGCGCGGAGATCAGACTCGCGACGCGTCACGCGCAGTGATTTTGGCGTGGTGACTGAAACCACTCGGCTATCCGTGCAGCCAAAATGAATTCTTTAACTAATCGTGAGGTGTAGACTGATATATACACCTACATAAAGTAGTAAATAAAACCAATAAAACTTAAAAATAAAACAAAGAGCGCGGAAAGCGTATCGAAACAAGTGAGATCCGGTAAAGCTAAAACATTTCTATTTATAAACTTTATAAAGACGGAGGGAACCAAAGAAAACAAAGAAGTGGCAACCATGGCCCTTCACACGTCCGACTTGTGAGGAGACTCGGTTAGGGCTGGCGAAAATACTTTACAAGCATTGATAAATTTTTTGGCTATCGATATTTAAAAATGTAGCTATTGAAAACCTCCAACTTGATAGTCACAAATCACGCAGTTTTTCATGATTTGGGACTTTTAACCAGGGCCTATAGGCTTTTTTTCCGAGCTCTAACTGACATATCGCCTCATTTGTCAAAAAGAAATGTCATTCCAATTTTATGTTTTAATTCGATACCGCTTTGGTTTTCATTTTTAAAGATTTGATGAGGTTAAGTTATATTGTTACAACTGGCTTCAAATATGGACGGCTTCGTCGTGGGCGACCCAGGAAGCGGTGGCGAGACGACCTTAACGCTTACCGCGCAGGCTGGTTCCATGCGGCCCAAAATAGAGAGTCGTGGAAGGATTTTGGGCAGGCCTTTGCCCAGTAGTGGGACACAGTGGGCTAGAGAAAAAAATACCTACTTTGACATGTACATGCAATGATGATAAACAAAATAGTGGATACTACCACATATATTTCATATATCACAAGTCTCAGAATTATCCACAAAAGCTTGTTCTGAGTCTGGGCCTAATATATTCTTCGTTCGCCATCCATGTCCTCTCTTCTATAGAACAGGGGTGGATTGCCTCATTGTAACATGCCTCTTCTTATTTTAGATCAAAGTTCTTAACAAGATCTGCATGTTGGACCTGTATCCCTGTCTACGCCCAAACGACCGGGTCTCTTCCCACGGCTGAAAAGAGATACACTGCATGATATTTATTCTCAATATTTATAGCACATTCAAATTTGAATATACATTGAGGCCAGCCCTAGCCGGCGCATACAAGATGCGGGTCAAGTGAGTACCACTCGGGCAGAGTGGGCGCAGCACAAGCTCACCAGCAATTTGTGAGTAATACGATATCTTTATGCAGCGATAACCAAAGGTAAACAAAGATTTATACGTACATAGATGGATGGATAGAATATTCTTTGTTGCACACCGCATAAGTACAGGATTGTTTACAAATAAATAGCCCCATGGTGCTACAATTTGCGGTATGTAGTTATTATAGGAAGTCGATATTGAAGTTGATTAGCTGCTTGATTATTGTTGTGGTTTTGTGGTGCTTTGTATACACGAGGTGCAGGTTCGATGCCAACACAGGTAAAGCACGAGGTGACATAGTGGTGAAGTAGATCTGGTTGGGTAAATTATTTATTCTCTAATATATAAAATTTTCGTGTCACGGTGTACGTCATTGAAATCCTACAAATCGGCTTGACTGTTTCTTGGGAAATTTTGGAAGTAAGTAGTAGCTGGTCTGAGAATCTTACAATTTTTCACACCCCAAGAGTATTTTTTTTTCTTTCGTGTGTAATGTTTTTTTCAAACAGCGTTTGCTAGGACAGCTAGCTTTTAGATAAAACAGCTTTTTCTATAAATTAATCTATTAATTTATTCAGAAAAACATTTTCAAATCATTACAAAATTAGTCTCTATTTATCCCACTCCTATTCACCCAGTTTTATGGTACTTAAGCAGCGTAAGTTTTCTATAAACCTTGTGAACCACGATAGTGGATAGGTAGTTTTGAAAACTCATATAAAACTTGTTAGAGCTTGAAACAACTAACTATTGTTCTTGGACCAAACTTCCTTATGATTCTACGATGAGGGGAGAAAACTTACGCTCATGTGGAAACTTGTTTTTCAACTAATTAACGCTTTAAGCATTACCTGGAAACAACTTTCATATGATCAAGTATATTATTCGCCAATTTTCAAAACCGGCGTCAGAAAAGGTGGTTTCAAAAAAATTATGACGATATCTGTAGCATCATACCAGGCAGGGAGCTCCTGGCTAAGCTTTAACTGCTCAATTTGATCGATCATAGGTTAAGGCTACGTTAGACACCCTCGCTCCGTCCGAACGCAAGATGGGTGACCATCTTGTTCGTAACAAGTTCGTCCACGTTTCGCACGTTAAATTGTGGGTTCCGGCGGTTCATTCATACATCTCTGACAGTCGTTTCGGGTAGTCAGAAGATAGAAAGTCTGACAACCAGTTTAACTAAGGAGTATCGTGTTGCCCATCGAGTTAAGGAGGTCAGTTAGGCTGTCTGGCTCCTTGTAAAACATGGGTACTTCGCTGAATTCGATTAGACTGGCAGCCGACCCCAACATAGTTTGGTATAGCCTAGAACAATGATGACCTGTAGCATACCTGATCAAATACTTCCACCAGGTCAGACGTAATTCGTTTTTAGTAAACATTATGTTTTTTTTACATCTAAAACAAAAAAACAAGTACGCAATTCAAATTAATTCCTAAAAAAATATTGGCAATTGTACTATTATTAATATATACATATATTGTGTAGACCAGTTCCATAGTATGGATTACGTCTTGCTGAATAAAATTTTATTATTCTTTAAAAAATACAGTAACCTGCAAGATAAGTCTTCTTCTTTCTTTAAAAAAAAACGACTCCGCCCTAAGGATGTTAATCCTTGTGTCGCGGGGGTTTTCACAGACTTACAATTCACATGCACAAAGACGCCCAAACTAAGGACAAGTATTAATGAATCATAAAAATGCTTGACCTACGCGGGGATCGATCCCGTGACACGTCGCGCACAGTAGGTTTGGTGTGGTAACCTCAACCACTCAGCTATCCGTGAAGACACTTTCCGTTATCTCGTATCTGATCTATCATAGCATAATATGTAATAAAATTAAAAAAAAAGTGTTATGGTCTTATGCCTCATCCATTGTATCGAAAAGCGCGATCATAAGTAAAAACTATGTTGCCCGGATCTCTTTCACATAATTATCAGAAACTAGCTGTTGCCCGCGACTTCGTCCCCGTGGGTAGAAGATATAAGCTATGATTTAGGTATACCTGCCCGGTTTTTTTCATATTTTCCATTATATCTTAGCTCCTATTAGTCGCAGCGTGATGATTTATAGCCTAAAGCCTTTCTCGATGAATGGTCTATTCAACACAAAAAGATTTTTTCAATTTGGGATAGTAGTTCCTGAGATTAGCGCGTTCTAACAAACAAACAAACAAACTCTTCAGCTTTATATATTAGTATAGATTAGTATAGATGTTCAAAATATAAAAAAGTTATCAAAATATTTAATAAATAGTTCTTACTTCTCTAATATAAGTACACATTATTAATCTGTATCTTATAATGAGAACTGACAACTGAGAATTGACAAATTAATACTTTAACCAAATCCTTGTAAATAATATTATTTAAATATTAAATAATGCATTACTAGTGAACAATACGCGAATAGGAAAATAATTTATTTAATGTTTCGTGTTTAATATTAGCATTTATTTTATAATTAAATCAGTGTGTTGATGGGTAAATATGCTACGGCTTTTCCAAGTTCAAAGTTAGGATTTTTTTTAAACTTAACTATCATCGAAGTCACAATACTACGTAGGAATCAAAGCCGCGACACGACGTGCTAAATGGGTATGACTTGGTATCCTCAATCACACAGCTATTCATGCAGTCTTCAAATTCTTTCAGTATAACATTCTGCTCATGTCTCCAGCCCGAGAGACCAACGCTATTCCGGATTTTCCATCTCCGATTGACTACCTCGGGTTACCAAACAATTGTTGCCGCTGTATACCACTTAAAGTCGGAGTCGTACTTATATGTTTGGTGTCGTTTGTAAGTACATACGTATTTCATTATGTTGAACTGGCTGTTATATGGCCCATATTAACGAAGGATTGGGCCTCTACCGTCCTACCCAAATGGTCCATAGGACGTTGCTTTGCTAATATTGACGGGAATAATGTCTCGACAAACATAAAAATAGTAATTACAAAAACTTAAAAAAACAAGGAAATTCTATTCTATATTGATAAGAATTTCAATAGGAACTGTCGTAAAGATAGTTAATCAAGTAAAAATAAACCAAAAATACAGTTTCAGCAGTGGGTACGAACATAAATTTGATGGGTGACCAATTTTGTTTCGCGAACTTATTTTAATTTAGCCTATTTGTACGAAATCTTTAATGTCGCGAGACTGACTCGCGCTAGACCAGATATAATATATCCTATAATATATATATCCTGGGACAACTCACACACGGTTATCTGATCCCAAGCTAAGCAGAGCTTGTGTTATTGTAACCAGATAACTGATAAACTTACTTACATATTTCTAAATACATACATATTATAGATAAATTACACCCAGACACCAGAACAAATGATCATGCTCATCACACAACATTTGTCCTGGGCGGGAATCGAACCCACGACCTCTGGTATAGCAGTCAGGTTCACTAACCACTAGACCAACAGGCCCGTCATATAAATTCAAGTTTATCAGTAAACAAATAAAACAATATATTATGTTAGTTTTTCTCCAAGAATCTGTATTTTCTCTTAAGGAAAACAAAGCAGTTCTTAAAAGCTAGCTCAGATTCTTAAGGAGATATCATTTGTATGCAGAGAGTAATATTAAATTAAAAAATGTCTGTATGCAAGAGCTCGATATTTTAAGAGAATTTCTCCCAAACGTTGTTCAGATTCAGCGCGTATCGTGTTTCCATGCAACGTGTGCTTGTCTGTTTGTAGTAGAGCATACTAATATGGATTTTTCCATGAATTATGTTATTTTGTTTGTAATTGTAAGTTGAATTAGAATTGTATGAGTTTATGTAAAAGTTATTACAAGACTTTTACTTTAATCTTGACGAAACGCAAAAACGTTTTTGAAACGCCTAGTAATAATTGTTCAGGTTCATCCTAAGGATAAAAACCCAGTCAATATCGTTTTAACCCTTGTGGTAAAGCCAGATCTTTCAAAATTGAAATCCAAACCCTATTAACAAGGCTCCGCTGCCTCTCCGGCTATTCATAAGTCTATCACCAGGTCGTATCACGAATACTGTCCAGCGTAAATTTTCCTCTTTCATTACCCATTGTAAGAAGATAGAAAAGGACAGTTTGTATGACACGTACCTACCTAGCCCATTATTCATTAATTTTACTTTTACCACAAATACTAACTAAGAAATCCTTGAAACAGGTGTGGGCCGTATTAGAGTTGATAAGTTCGGAAAAGTTAATAGCATCGATGTTCTCCAATAAGAACAGCCTACTCAGTGCTGCCAAAGTACTCCATGTGTTTATCGTCATGTTCTTCTTACTGTCCTGCGGTCTTCTCATGCTGGGGATATATCTAGTGAGTATAACAGATTAATCAAATCTAAAATATCGCGCAAGTTGAGATACATTGCCTGCGATGACATATCGCTTTTGATCCTAGAGCTACGCGGCCCCGCAATGTATTGTAAGCTGCAAAATATTTCTCGCATCATCGAAGTAGTTCATTATTAGGATAGTAGAGATGAGAATTTGGTTTAGAATTGACCTTGGTAAGACTGGACGATACCGTAAACGTGGCTATGAAAATAGGCCAAGAATATGACAATGAACAATGCTTGCTAAAACCTTTCAACCTTAACTTTGCTGGAGACCAGATATTATGACACTTAGGCCAGATTCCCATTACGCTAGACTGGGAGATTTGCCTGGTAACGTTCCTGAAAGAGCTTTTGGCTGTAGAATTTATGAAATACTAGCTGAATTAGATACCACCATAACACAACCATTTTGTCGTCCAGTATGCGCACATATCCAAATTGAACAGTATACATAATAGCAAATTCAACTTTTTGTCTTGTACATCTTGTGGGGTTCAGTGAAATGTGGACATCTCTATCCGCTATCCGTTTCCGGCATATCTTCGGGTCTTTTGGAAATCCAGCCTGAATGTCTTTCTTTAGAAAAGGTATAATAATTCAATCGTGTTTCTTGTGTATGTACTATTTTTTATTTAATTGTAAACGAAATTACAAAGCGAGCTGTGCTATAGATTTTTTTGCCCTGATTTTTCTCCAGTACCAAAACCACTTATTAAACGATTCGGAGTGAGAGATATGGGGTGTTTTTTATTTGTTGTTTTTTTGAATCCTTCACAAAGTCCTACTTTGTACCCTTGAATGAATGGAATTTGATTTTGTATTTCTTTTTGTAGAGAAAGAGTATGCTTATCCATTTCTTCGTGTGGTCTGGGTTCGTCTTCAACTGCATCTGTATAGCCTTGGACGTTGTGTCCCTAGCTTTCCAAGCTATGTTCACCGAACACGTTACTAAGAAAACTGCAATGGTTACAGCGTTTTGTGTCATTTGGCATTGCAGTAAGTATGTGTTGCAAGACAACTTTTAAATTATTTTGGGTCGAACTCGCGATCCCGCCGCGTCTGCTCATGATTAAGGACTCCGGTTGGATCCCAAACTAGTAAGTAAGTGAGTACTTTTAAATTGTTTTTAAAAGTTCAATAAAGAAACTTACTTTTATAATAACTATCGTGAGACTGATTCACTGATTATTAGATGATGTAACGGTTTACTCACGCGTATTTATTTTATGTCCTTGACTAGGTTTATCACCCCCGATAAATACGCGTGAATAAACCATTGCATCATTTAATAAAGACACTTAAAAATGTTTTTTGTTTTTCAGTATTTTTTTACTTCTTAAGCGTTGTCAACAGCTTTAAGTTCAGCATAATGTGGATATAGATGTTTCAATCGTTTCTGTAAATATAAATCGATTTAATAGACACCTGTGTCTTATTTCAGTTAAATCTAGATATCGAGTAAGATCGTTTTAAATTAGTAATTTACTCGTTTCCGAACTGCGTCATGGGTTATATTTTTCAGGCATGTCTGTACTTTGTCACGCCTGATGCCCAAACGGCTGTTTCAATGTACAGTTTTAAATTTTCTACGATTTTATTTTATGCAAATATTTATGGAATTCGCAAAAAAAGTACTGCTTACGGTAGCCAAAATCAGAAATGAAAAAAATGTGATATGTATTTTGCACAAGCAAAAATTTTACAATTATTGCTTTCAATTCACTTAAGTTTTTATTTCAATATACAACTCTCTACATTCATCAAACACTTACTTGAAACTTACTCCAAGTTATTATCAACAATACAATCAGACACATATGGCTTTTAATAAATAGTCCTTATGCCGAAGCATTAAGGTTTACTTTTACTTCGAAGCTAGGAACTGCGCTTATTCGGGACTGACTTTGACACTTAACACGTTTTGAATACAGTAAGCTCGCTGTACGGTAAGCTTATTTGATACTTATGTGGTCGAATTTTGTAAGCAACGCCATCTAGTCTCAAACTAAGTAAAGCTTGTATTATGATATACTAGACAATGGAAAACATACTTAAATGTTTCTAAATACATACATAATATAGAAAAATTTCACTCAAACATTTGTCTTGGGTGAGGATCGAACCCACGACCACAATATAGCAGTCAAGCCCACTCACCACTAGACCAACAGACCTGTCAGTTGAAATTCTCTTAACCAAATAACAGCAAAGCGTCTTATAAATGAAAGCAAGCCATAATGAACACTATTGTCTGTGATCACAAAACCGCCTATAGATTCCCATACTAAAAGCTGTCAAGGTAGAGCTATTGCCAAAGTGCAACCGAGACACCGCTACAGGTAATTAGCGCGTCATCTCTCTCCCCCAAACACCAACCACCAACCCTTCAAAGTTCATAATACAAGTTGAAATGGGATCCGATACGACTCGTCAAAGTAATGAGATTAACTCTGCCTCACTTATCCTCGAAATCTGTGGCATGAACATCTTCAAATACCCGAACGTATTAATGAAATCGATTATAACATGTGGAGGCTAATATACATGCAAGCGATGATCGACAGAATAAGGTAGACTTTTTATTTGACGTAGTTGCCATGCAGGTCTATTCATGTATTAGGTGCAGGTTTGATCTCAACGCAGGCAAAATGACAATGTGACTTTTCAAAATTATATGTACTTTCTTACTTATTTTAAGATATTATTCACAAACGGTGAAGAAAAGCGTTGTAAGGAAAACTGGATTCCAAATTATGTAAGCTGAAAACGTCTTCCTTACACTGAAAAACGCCCGCGTCTAGCAGGCTTAGGTTTTTTTTTGTTTTACTAATACTACCTCCGCATTAAGTAGGAGTTTTACGAAAATTTAAAGTCACACAGATTATTGTCCTACGCGGAGATTTAACGTGAGTGGGTTTGGCGTGATGGTACAACTCAGATATCTCTTAAGACCTTGATGGTAATCCCTCTGAAACATGTGTATCGAATCTTTTACCCATAACTGGAGTATAAGACACAACTGGAAATACCCCGGTCCCGCTTTCTATGTAGATTGTGTTCGGAAACAGCGCGACTCCTAGTCTGCAGTAGGAGCCACAAGTGGGATGAGTTCACTTCGCACGGAGCTTGTTATACGGTCCAGTAGACTTTCAAATGCAAATAACGTGATTTTGAAACTGATTTTGAATACTAGGTGTAAAAGATCTGTAGAATAAAAATAATTAAATTCAATAATCATGATCAACCTAAGCTAAGTTCTGTTGTTTGTTTTGTTCTAAAATTATTCCTCAGCTACTTTTTGATTACAAACTGAGAGAATTTACAAAAAAAAATGGGCTATTCTTGAGCCCATTATCATCATCAGCCGAGCCGATATCCTTGAGCCTGTTTCCTCTTAATCCGACTGCGGCAGATGAAAAAATAGATGGCGCAGGCGTTACAATAAATAGTTACAGGAATTTTTGCGAGGAGTCCACGTGAAGCAGGATGTAGCTTGATGAAATCCGCAAAATGGAGGCGTTTAATCTCCATACACTCAATTCTATTTAGAAGCTAGAGGGGCAATTGTGGAAAAGGGATAGTGCTATCTACTCTGTATCGCTTGCTCGCTGTTTAAGAGCTTCCAGTACAGGCCCAGAACTTTTTAAATACAGTGAATAACGCACTTAACATAAGGACATTATATTCTTCCAACCTGAAGTGTTTATTATGGTTTACTGTAACTGAAGCTAAGTAACCTAATAACCTATTTAAGTAGACCGAGTTGCCTGTTTTCCTATCTCCCGAGATCTTGTTAAGCTTTTACCAGAACGATGCACATTGTACGATATATCGTCTGATTGATCCCACGATTTGTATTATGAGAACTTCGTGGTGTAAGTGCTTTGAGAGTGATCTATGCCCAAAAGTGGACAATTCACTGATGAAGATTCGGAATATTTTTTTAATAACAACTGCCCATTAATTCATTTGATTTGCCATCGATGTGTTGAATGAATACCTAATATGATCCTACCTAATATAATTTTTATATTTTTTTATTACTTTAATACGAACACATTATCCGTGCAAATTTCAAGTGTATAAGCTATAATGGTTTATGAGTTCCATTTTTACACTTAGTTTACGGAACCCTAAAAACAAAAATCTCGTGACGTATCCTCGTGTTATAAATCCATTGTGTACCCTTTATACTTGACAAGCCCGAAGGCAGCAACAGCGGGAGCGCGAAATAATTCGATTATTATTGAACACTCTCTGGAGAAAACCTTCCTGGAAAGTATTTTGGAAAATTCAACACTCATCCATCTTTATTATACCCAATTTATACATATAGGCTTATAGGTTATGTAGGTCAAGGTATTCTGGTTCATAGAGACGATGTATCTGCTTGTGTTAGACTCAGCCAAGCCTTTTCCCAATTATTTTGGGGTCGGCTTCAAGTTTAACCAGATTCAGCTAAGTACCAGTGTTTAACAAGGAGCGACAGCCTTTCTGACTTCCTCAACCCAGTTACCTGGGCAACACGATACTTCTTAGTAAGGCTATTTATGGTAGTGCCTTTATTAATTGTATTGCTTTCAAACCTTAATTAGCCAAAATACTTATTATAGAGAGAGTAGAGGCATATTTTGGCTTAAGAAAATATCCACTTTAGCCAAGAAATAAATAAAAAATCCCTTTCAACCCAAAGCTGCTTCACTATGCTTTCGCTACACATACAGTATGATATATCTATGGGGTTGAGTACTCACCGTAAAAGGTTGAGTTTACTCTCAACTGGTTAGTGTTTTCCCGCCCAACCTCTTAGCTCTTATACGCACTTAGGATGAACGCATGCTTTCGTAGACTCGTTTAGTTCATCACTAGTTTTCTCTTGCGGTGCTGCTTGTGCCATTTGGATTTTATTAGTGAAATTATGTATGTTCCTTATCTAAGGTGCAGGTAAGTCTTGTTTAAAAGGCATTTACTACAAAACCTGAGTATTATCTGTTTGAGGTTTCGATACTTTTGACCTTGCATATGTGAGGAATTTAAATAGTCAACTCACATTCGTAGCGAGTGTTAGTATTGTGCTATAAATTACTACGCCGTAGTCAACATTCCTGTTACAATTCATTTCTTCGATTTCCAAGTTGTTTTGAACAAAATGAAACAGGAAGAACAAGACTTACTGTTAAACATGCACAAAAAGAATTTAAAAAATCCAGCTCGAAGTTCTAGATAACAAACTTAAAAAAAATATAGGCGAATTGAGAATTTCCTCCTTTTTGAAGTCGGTTGAAAATACAATATCGGGCGTAAAAATGATCTTCCCGATAATAAATAAGATTTCCATTGTACTTAACTCTCGATATCACACTCAAGTGGAAGTCAAGCTAACGGAAATTACTTCAATCCTGCTTTCGGATTTCCTCATATATTATGGAGGTATAATTATATTTCAAACGTACGGGGATTGGGGAAGATTGAAAAATAATATGCAGATGTCGACTTCTGTCTTAAGACTTAAAAGTAGGTTAAAATTTTTGGGATTTTCGTCTCGTCCACCAGAACCTTTTTAAAAGTTATTGCTGAATTATTCACGACCAATTTGGCAATAATTTTTGAAAAAGGGTTTGGGGATCAGGGAAATTGTGGTTTAGGAAGCGAGACACCACTTCACGCTATGTATTGCTGTCTCGCTTCCACATCTCGAATTTTAGATGCAATAGAAAGGCCTTGCAGTTAGATGAGTCACGAATAACTGCCGTTATCAAATCAAATGCCTTTTATTTAAGTGATTCAACAATTTCACAACTTTCACACAAAACAGCGCCATCGAATCTACATTAGGTCAAAACTTGTATCATGACTTATGAGTGCTAGACTGTGTCAAACATTAGTAATGGGAGTCTTCAAACTTTGCCTATACGTGAAGAGACCTGTGTTTTGAGGCGGCATTTTTAAAATCATGAAATTCTTAAGCTTTTTCTTTTTTTCGTCTGTACAAGAACACGACTATCCTCATCAAACCATACTTGGCCTATTCTCACCGACATTTAATATCTGCGAATAAAAATGGGCAATGATTTATTATGTCTTCTTTGTGCTATTAAGAATCTCTTGAGAATTTTATGTTTAGGGACCTTTGAAAGAAAATTATATGGAATTGTGAAAATACTAGACGGAGGTTTACGAAGACTTTTATTTTTGTTTCTTTTGTGACGCAATTTTTGTATTAATACCTTTAACTTTGATCTTTTGAATATTTTAAGTTTCTATTTTGGGCTCCATAAAATAATAGCTGTATATTGAGTTAAGTACTTAACAGAACAAAGGATCAAATATATTTGATTTTTCTCGGGGGAGGAATCGAATAGTGTCAGACTCTAACTAACTAAACCTATACCGCCGTGTTACGTCATCCGCGTTTTTGTGTCGGTGAGGCAAAGCATTGCAGTAGAATAAACATATGTTCATAAACCAACAATATATGTCATTAAATTCATCAGTAAAAAGTACGGAATCAATGCAATTGAATTATATACTTTTTACATTGCACAAAAAAAAAATTGACAGTAAAACCAGTTTGACAAAACATCTAATATTTACAAACATAATACGAAATTGATTTAGGCACAGGAGTTTCGAAGAGAGAAAAATAGAAGAAAATCATGTTGAAATCGTTTTTAGATGTTTCCAACCCGGATACGTTGAGCTATTGTTTTGGTTTGAGAACCGGTTGCATATTTTTCGCACTGTTTGGAGCTGTAAGTGCCTGTTTCCTTAAAGGACACTTTATTATTTAAAAACAACGGCTAACGCTGTAAGGAATTTAATCCTGGCGTCGCGGGGGTTTCACAAACATCTAAATCACTTGTACAACAATCCAGACTCAGAACAAACATTCGTTGATCACACAAATGCTTGTCCTGCGAGGGGATCGTACAGTAGAAGATCGGCTTCATCTTCATCTTCATCTTTCTTTCGTCACATCAAATTGTTGTAACTATTGCGGTTGTGCGACTAGTTTTTGACACTCGTTGAGTCCAAAACTAGTCGGACAATCGCAATCTTTTGGGATTGCAATTGTCACCGTATGTCACAACATTTACCATAACACCTATACAGATCAATTCCTCCTTACCTAAAAAATAAATTAAATAATAACTGGTCGGGCTCGCAACACTATAGTTCCTGAGGGTTTCTTTCCCCTTCCCCACAAACTTACAATAATCTTAAAACTCTTATAAGGTCTATGAAGGTACAGAAAATGTAGTTTAGTAAAACCTTCTCTCTTTCAGCTGCTATGGTGCTCCGACATGTTGTTCGACAAGAGATACAAGGTCATCGTATTGGTGAACGAAGCCAGGCACAAAGTTATGTATATAGTCGTGTTTTGTTTATACCTGATATGTTTACTTGCTTTTATTATACATATTAGCAGATATTATCGTGTTTTATGATTCAGAAACGCGGTACAGTATCTAGCCAAGTTCAAGTTAAAGAGCAGGGAGTAATTCCGCTATTTACAATTGCCGATTAATTAATTAAAATTGGATTTGGATTAAAATGACATTATTTGGGATGGCCAATACTACACAGGGCGATATAAATAACCTAAAACACAATTAAGCATTCCGAGAAGTTTAATTTTCTTTTCATAAAAAACTAACGACATTTTATATATTTACAGTATCTAATTATAATAAAACATTATTTTTAAGAAGCAAGTTATAAAAAAATCTATTTTCTGCGAGTTTAACGACCTCTTGACAGTTCATTAATGGCGGCGTTCGGATGAATGAATGGGTGGGTTTATTTTTGGACTTTAACCCGAAGCGTATTTCGTTAAATAAACAAGAAAAAAATATATATCTTTTTAACCAGACCCGTAATTAATTTTAAAGGTGTATGTGTGTTTTTGAATATTTACTATATTTAGGGTAGATAGGTATAGCATGTGAATAAGAGTTTCTCACCCAAAGGGTAAAAGGGGGCCCTGTTACTAAGGCTAGGTTGTTTCCGTCTCCGTCTGTCGGATTACTGGAAACCAGGCTATATCTCATGAATAGCTAGACAGTTTAAATTTTCATAAATGATTTATTTGTGTTTGCATACATAATAAACACCACAATCAAAGTTAAATAACGTTGGTACAGTTGTAAATCTGATGTGTAACCATTTTATCTGGATTTTTATATCCTCTTTTCACACCACTCTTACTTTTCGCGAGTCCGACCCGCCCTTGACCGGGGTTTAGTAATTATTCTCTGTGAAAACAATACCTAGAGAGCTACTCGGAAACTTTGCCTTCACAATAGTACCTATGTCCCTTTGAAGAGTTTCACTGATTAGACGCTATCTGGCAGATAAAGTGAAAAAATTGTCAGTCTTTGTACGAAAAAATCTATCAAGTAATTTAACGGGAACTTATGTGGCGGTGGTGAAATAGAATCTAATTAATTTTCTATTCGATAAATTCGAAATTGAACTTACTTTTTACTTTCAAGTATTTCTTATGCCTACAAACAAACAGTTTATTAAAATAATCTACCCATCATCAAAAATCATAATTTTCAGGCTCCAATATTACTTACATTCGCTTTCAATATCGATTTTCGAACGCATACCAACGCCGGCAGAGTGCAGCACTGTATCAAACAGGATTCATAGATGCAGATAATTTTGACGATGGGAAATATATCGCGAATGTGCTATACATTGCCGGCAATGACATATCACTCTTGATGCCACACCTAAGCGGCTCAACAATGTATTGCAACCTATCCAATATTTTCGTCGCCTTTTCAGCGTATTGATGTAATGAATAGGTAGGTATGATGTCTAGCCTTTGCTGCCAAATTAACAGCGCTCCAACGCAGGTATTTGCTAAAATGTATTGATCACATCTCTCACTGTGCACAGAGGGAAGTTGATGAATACAAGTGCAGTGTGTTTCAAATGAATGGAATCTATTTGCGGCAATTTTCACTTGAATAAATTTTAACTCGGTTAAGTAATGCTGGCTAAAAGATTTCTCGATGGTTTAAGTATTGATAATATTAAACACCTTTATAAAGATAGGTAGGACTTTATTCTGCTTTAATTTTAATTTGATTAAAGTATAAGACGCGGTTTGCCTGTATAATTGTGTTTAGCAAGTAAAACTACGATTTTGTCATATTCTAATTCAAATTTCAATAAAATATGACTGATGTGGTGATAATGAGTGAGTTTAGCTTTTGACTAACTTAATGACTGTCAAAGATGTGTAAATAACAGCGGAGGAACTCGCTATGACATAGATAGTCACCCAACCATAGACCGACAGCATCAAGTGTAGCTTAACCTGTGACGTGTGTAGTTTATATGCCGAAAGATGAACAACACACAGATATTTTAATCCTTTATTTTACTAATAACATCAATAAATTACATAACACTACACAAAGAGATTAGATAACAAGGTCAGAAACAGTTATATTTATTCACCACAACAATAACACAATGCTTAAGAACCTCCGCTTTTTTGATGTCGGTTAAAATGCTACACTAACAATTACTTAAAACGACAGACAATTATTCTAAATTGTTAATATTTTTTTTGAAATTTTCTCAATATTATAAACAACCATCGTATAAGATACATGTTTCTACAAGCCTTAGATATAATATAGTCGCTCAAAAGTTTGGAAAAATATACATAATATGTATTTATTTCTCAGTATGCTACGTGACTGAGACTTATTTATTATCTACTATTTATCTAATTTTTAGGTATACCAATAGCATAAGATACATGAAGTACGAAATTAGAACAAAAATAACAACATTTCTCTTATACATGCCGTATATTATGCACACAGCATAAAAGTCAATGCAAATAAACGAAGAAAAAACATCATTAAACAACTAGTTCTTAACAAATAACAATAGTCGTCTATAAAACAAATAAATCTGGGCCCCAATTCTGCTATTTACAACGGCCGATGAATGAATTAAATTTGGCTTAAAATGACAATTTTCGTATTCTCTTAAGCATTTTTCTACACAATAATTGTAAATTCAGTGCGGGACGGTATACTCAAGGTCAATACAATTAACTTCCAATTATTTTATTGGCAAAATACTTAAAAGAATAGGAATAATTTCAAATTTAATCATCCGCCGTTGTAAAATAGCAGAATCGTGGCCCTGGTCACTTCCAAAAGTACGGTAAAGAAGTCATACCTGTGTCCCCAAAAAACAATTAGATCGAATATCATTTAGACGACTTTTTTTAATTAAATCCTACTCCTAACATGATATTATAATAACAAGGGCTTAACACTTTATATAATTATAATTACTGTATAGGGGTTCCAAAGCATTTGGATACAGTGAAATTAATTTGTTCACAATTTGCCAAAAGATTACGAGCCGTTTCGGAAATATCCAGTAACAATAGACATCTAACAATATTATATTAAGTTTTGACAGCTTTTGTATAGAAAATATGTTAATTGAAAAATTAAAAGTTGATTGAAAAATCGGCCCTAAATGATTTAGTTATAGAACAATGTTATCCGAAACAACCATTAACACCTCAAAAATACACTATAAGAAGTTAAGACAGGAATGTCGTGTCAATGGAAAATGACGTCAACAGCAGTATTAAAACGACACAATATGCTCACAATTAAAAAGTCAAAAACTGTCATTGTACATGATTAAAATGGCGGCTAGGTCTCTTAACCTACGGGGAGTATAGGTACATAAAAAATATTTTAGCACAAATTCAACTGCCTATAGTAAAGTCGATAGATTCATAAAAATAATAAAAGATTTATAATTGAAAACGCAGTCTTCAGAGATGGGTATAAAATTTAGTTTTTTACATTCAAACTAAAAATACTCTGTTTTCCGAAATGTTCTTAATTACAGATAAATAATACTAAGATTTGTATTTTTTTTTAAGTTCATGCTTTGTAAGAATTAAATTAGTCAAAATCAAACTAGCCCAAATTCGTTGGTGTTCTGTGTATAACCATCTCCCAATATCATCAGATCAGATACATCGCATCATAATACTGAATTGTCACAAAAGACACACGCGCTTGGAAAATTTCAGCTCTATCGGAAACCGGAAAGTAGGTCAAATTTAACTAGTAAAATTCTATTACAGACAAAGGGAACGGCAAATATAAATGACAGCAAGTTAAAATGGGAAAAGACTCAATCAAATAAATTAATTGATTCAGAAAAATAATATATCTAGGTGTTTTTAATAGTCTTTTTTACTTTGAAAACTGGACCACGCCACCACATTAGGATATATATAATTGAGGATACCTACACATTTAGATTTTAATTTAATTAAGAAAAGTACAACACACCAAATATTCAATGTAAACTTTGGTGTGTAGTATCTTTGTCGAAGAATTTCTATTGTACACTACGCCTTTTTTGGCACTACGTACTTAATCCTATTTATAAAACATTAAGTACAACATACGAGAATGTTAAGAAATATCCACTGTATCACCGTTTGGACAACGATTAACTTACTCAGTATTACTCCTTCGACGATAAATAAATACTTGCAATCACTACCTATAAAAATAATATTTTCGATTTCCTGTATATATTTTGCTCATTTGAATAGATAAGAACAAATTCCATGGAGCGTATTACAAATTATCTTTATTCCATTTTTTGGCTTGAATCTTTTTTTGGCTCTTTTTTTATTGTAGCAATTAGATTGCCTTCATTATTTTTAAGTAAGTGAGGAGGAATGCTAGAAACGCAGAATTCCGCTCGGGGCTCACAACCAAATGTCGATTTATACGGCGTGTTGCCCAAAGCTCGTATGGTCGAGTTGTTTTTATTGTGCTGGACGAAATAGCACCCGACAGACCACTTGGTAGTTTCATTCCTGGTCATCCAGGTATGCATCACATATTCTAGCTCCTGCCTCTCACACTCGTATAGCTTGGAGCTACTTTTGGGCACAACTTGACAATTTGGCCACATCCCAGTTATTTCTTGCTTTACCTGTAGCATGAAGAAACTCTCCAAATCAACTTGCAAAATTTTCGGAGCTCCGAATGTCAAGAATATCTTCATTAATTCAGAGGTCACTTCAGCGGGCATGATTGTCTTAAGCGGTCGCAGATTTATAAACTTTGTGGCAACATCTTGGTAACTCAACAGCCATTTGTATTCGCCATCAGGGAAGTATTTAAAATTTATCAGATTTACTATTCCCTTCTCATTAAACTGAGATCCGCTGGGGTGCAAGGAAGCGTTACTTTTACCCAGCAGTCGATTCGCTTGGCAGCCAGGACACATGGACACATACAGCCGAATGACATTCTTCGGTATGAAATATTTCTTTTTTATCGCGATTGCTACTCGGTGGCGCCCACCGTGGTTGGATTTCTTATGAGCATCTGCCACGATGTCGAAAAACTGTTCTTTGGGCACAATGCGTATTGGTTTTTCCTTTCTCGACCCCGATTTAAATATCAAAAAATCTTCTTTATCTTTTCTCATTACGTCGCATCTTTTCATCCAGAAAATTTCTTGGGATGTCCGACGTAATCCTAAATCCCTGGATGCCTTACCAGCTTTAATCACATTCATTACTTCTTCAATTCTCTCCTCTGACCAAAGTTGTTTTTCGGTTCCTAAAACGTAATTCAGAACTCATATTAAGTTATGTAACGTTCACATACAAATACAAAAATATGAACAGAACTTACTTTGAAAACGACGATCATATGCCTCTATTTTCTTGTTGAATTCTTCCTTAAGGTTGGTGCACAATGTTAACAGTGCCGTTACTGCAGCGAAGTTATTGGTGTCTGGGACAAGCCCATTTTTATAATCCATTGCTAAATTATCCGCGAATTCAAATTTATTTTTTAAAATTAAATTTAACTCGTTGTGAAAGGCCGCTAACATGTTGCAACAAGCACGGACGATACAGACTGACTCCAGCGCTTCGGCGGCAGGAAAGGGAAGCGAGCTGCACTATCCCGGCGAGATTCGATTGGCACCTTATTACATTGCGCGCGTTGTTCGATTACATGCATACCTGACATATTTCAGACATTTCCATATTTACCATGTACGGTCAGCCAGAAAGGCTTCAAATCATTGTTATACTTACACAAATGTTTAATTTGCCTCGATATATTTGCGTTCTCCAAGTTTTTACCAAAATTCTGGTTTTTAGATCCTTTTATTCCTAAGTTCCAACTATTCTATTATATTTGATTTGAAATCTAACAAGGTCATTGAATGCTGACTGCGCATTTCATTATTTAGGTTTTAATTATTAAATAGGTGATCCGTGACAACCTAATTAGTATTTTTCGTCATAAAATCTAGCTGGTAACCTGAAAGATACGTGGTTTACGTGAAAAATAGTTCAGTAGGTCCCGAAATTAATTACGAAATCATACGTAATTAAATTTCAGGCATACACGGAACAGCCTACTTTTATTGAAACGAGAAATTTGCGTCAGTTTCAGCTTTTCCGAATTGTTCATTTTTTTAAGTAGTTTTCAAATCTGCTGAAAGAAATATACTTACATAATGGTGGCCCTTGTAAAAAATATTTCAGCTACGAACTTTTGTCTAGTTTCAAAAGAAATAAAACAGTACTCAAATTCAACAATTTTACTATGTAAATTTACTAGGAATTAATTTTTGAATGCGTATGAGGAAAGTAGAGTTATTTTGTAAAGCAGTTAATTCTTTTCCCTGGGACACACCGAGCTTAAGCGTTTTTCGTTGGTTTCATGATAGATCCTGGCTTGCAGGAGTTGCGATGACGTTTTAGTCCCAAAAAAATGTAGGACTATACTCATATTATATGTAAAAGGATAAGGTTAAAAAAGAAACGGTATTTAATAATGTACAATATTTTATTTCGAGTGCAAGCAATCAGTAACTTGTCGTAACAATGGAATCATTCTTTTATTGAAGCAATACAATATATAACACTTTTAGTACTTTAAACCTAAACCGGCAAAGCATAACAAATATGTGACTTATTTCTTCGACATTAGAACTCAAACTGATGACTTTTATTGATGAGTTAACATAAACATTAACATTTTAATTTAAAGTAAGGCATTATTCTTGCAATAAAATGTTAACACAGATACATTTCTAGTAAGATCAATATATTAATTATTTATTAACATATTCGTGACATTAAAAGAAAATCTAATCACATATTTACTACCATAAAAAATATGTTTCATATAAAGAATAATCCCAAAGTTACCATTAAAAAATATACAATCTTATAAAGTCATACTAACTAAAATTTATACAATGGAAGAGCTAAACCGCGCCTAACATATAATGGCAACACCTGGGTTTGCGATCGTGTAACAAATTTTCTGAGAAGGCAACATTTAAATAACCAAGTCCATTCAAATCAGATTTCCACCTGCCCGTGTGAGTTACCCTTTTAAATATATACATTGTGTACTAATAGAGCTTTCATTATTTTGTGCATAACTATCGCACATATGAAAGCTTACATAATAAACTCTGTTTATTTCAGGGCCACACGTTCAAACAAGTTGAACTATCCGTAATTGTTTGTCAAGTTTCAAGTGCTATGATTAGTCATCCGTAGTTCAATCATATTAGTTGGTTTTTCAGATTCTAAAAGAGCAGACCAATGCTCTATTGTTTTTTATTTGAAAACAGTTTTAGGTCAGTTTTTCAACATTTAAATATGCATCAAGATTAGGTCCAAAACTGGTTTAATTTTCGGGGATTTTCGTTTTTCTTTGTCCCGAAACTAAGATTGAGAAGCGATACGGTATTATCAGCGTCGTTGCTGCTTCAGATTGAGCGTCATTTCAAGTCGCGCCAATACCAATTCGCTCTCGCACATTGAAACATAATTAGATTCTCTTAGTCTATTGTTTCTCAGAACATAAACGAATGGCCGTATCTCATATTGATAAAGTCGCTTTAAATGTCTCATTGTAAAGTGAAAAATAGAGACGACAAATATACATTAAAGAATGACACTCAAAGTTTCGTACGGCCTGTAGTATAATTGTTCGTTTTGCTAGTATTGGAGATATTATGAATCAATAACAAAAAAAAATACAAAAAGGTTTGAACTAAAAAATTACTGCACTGACCCACTCTAATTACAATCAATAGTGTTTCACGAAAGGGATATTGTATTTAGAGCTTAATTTAATGAACCAAGGACTACATTTGTAAAAAAAAAAATTTAGAAGCTATTTATCTTGAAAAATCCGTCTAAAACTGAGTTCGAGACTGAAAAAGGTTTATCTGAATACAAATTTAAATAAAAACTAACTAGTGTATATTTGTTTACAATTATTAACTTAACAAACCAATTATTTTGCTACAGAACAACGAAAAAAACCAAGAAATTACCTTAACACTTAAAATTTCACATCACAGAATCACTATGTCGTATTAACAGACATACAACAAATGAAAATTTGGCATTTAATCATTACAACAATCGCGTATAGCAAATTCAAATCACCTTTTTCCAAACCGTGTTAGTAACCCTTGTAAATAAATATACAGGGATGTTGTGTAACATAAATTAAAGCTTCGCTCAGATGAGTTGAATTTCGCTATACTATTATGATCTTTATTCGTCTAATAATAAAGGCGATACTCGCATTCAGACTACATTTGTCTCTCTGACTTATTTTTAAGGCTTTTTATATCCGGCCTCTATGCTAAGTATATACAAATAACACAATCTTTGATATATTCCTTTCCTTTTAAGGCGATATGTTTGGCGTTTGAATATGGGACACCATTTTGTTCACTGTTTTATGTAAACTAGCTGTTACCCGCGGGCCCGCCAGCTACAAATCGAAAATGATCCCACGGGTGTGTTATGTTTAAATTTTGAATTTGAAATACCCTCAATTGAGTGTGAATTTTGAATTTATCATATTTATAAATGATATTCATAGAATTTAATTTAGAAATCGCTAATTTATCAAGTTTCAATTTAAAAAGTATGCGTATCAGAATTGATGGTATCAAACTATGCTCACGGGCTCATAATGCTTTACAATAATCACATTACTGATTTATTGATGACACATGGAGTTCATACATAACATGTAGTCTATCTTCCTTATTTGATTTTATTAAACCGTTTTTACTAGCTATTGCACGCGGTATCAGACGTTTATGGCCTATTTGAATCCAACATATCAATTACCAAGGTAGGTATCATATCAATATAACTTTGGTCTAAGTGGCGTGATGTGACAGACATATACAAACTGACAATTTCGACTTTATACCACTAGTTTTAAGTGTCATGGTTTCATATTTACTGAGACAGTGAAACCAGTTCTGTTTTAATCAACAGATGACTGTTCATTTGAATTGATCGGGAGTGATCTGATAAAACAACAGACACGGTACACGGTGGTCCGCGTTATCAAATTATGACGTTACCGCCCTCATTACAACACACTGTGCAACAAACAAAGTTCCCTATACACCGCCAAACATACCGTCGCACAGTTTCAGTCGCCCACATCTTTGTCCTCCAATTTTAACTTTTTAACATTGGGCGATTCTAAACCATCATACAGAATAATTTCTTCAGTTGAAAAGCTAACACGTTTCCGTTTTAGAGGTTTTAAATTACGTTCGTATTCGGAACTCATGCTTCGCGAGGATTCGTCGCTTGAGAGCCCGTTGGTGGCGTTGCGTATGATGAGTAGGTCTTTCTCTATTTCCGTTAGTTCTCTCGGTTTGGGAGGTCTGCCTATCGGACGTTTTGGCTTGTTCTTCGTCGATGGAGATTCTTCGGTCGTCTTTCGTTTTTTGTATGTCCGCTTGCCGGGGATTTTTTGTTTCTTCGCTTGAGATTCTTCCTGAAATTGTTATGAAATGAAATTGGATTAGAATGAGTTATATTGAAATTGTTAAAAAAAATGGCTTTTCTTATTATCTCTCCCCACCAAATGCATCAAACTTGAAGATCTTATATTTTTTACTACCTTGTAATTTATTAACTGCTAAAAAACATATTTTAACCATGTGGTCACAATTTTCTCATAACTAACATTATTTTTAGTGAAGATGATCATTATCAAATGATGCAACGATTCAGTCACACATATTTATCGGGATTGGTCAACTAGTTTCGGACCCATACGGATTCCTGAATTATGAAATGACGCGGCGAGCGAATCGAGCAATCCCGATAAATACACGCGAGTAAACCGTTGCATAATTTAAAAATTTCGAAATTTGTAATTAAGAACAAAAATCAGTTGTTCTATCTATAAAGGTTACGACTTTTAAGGCTCACATAGTCCTTAAGATTAAGGTTTCCCATACTATATCCAATATATAATATTTTCGTGTCCTTTTGTCCGAAATTGAACACCTCCAAAACATTTCGGCTGATTCTCATGAAATTTTGTGTGCATATTTAGTAGGTCTGAGAATCGGACAACATGCATTTTTCATGCACCTTTTTTGACTCACTTAAACTCATTTTTATGTAATGTATGTATATATTATAATGAATGTATACTATATAATTTATGTATATATGTAATGTATGGCAAACCACGTTTGCCGGGACACCTAGTTCCTCAATGTGTTGTGACATTCAGACAGATAAAAATAGTTGGTCGCCGTGATTAACACAGGACGGTTTTAGTGTGGATTAATGTATGACGTGTTATTACGATTATTATGTTATTTGATAGGCATACTTTATGTATGTAACATTGTGTTACCTATTTTGTTTTATTTTTAGTATGATTATACGCATAAACGTATATGTTCTTTATTAGAAATTTTGACATGTATAATTTTATTAATTATAAGATTGAATGACGTAGCAATTTATGCCGCCTCCGTGTTCGGGGCTGTGCCAGGTAAATCAACGTTTGGGGTATTTCTTTCTTTGAGTTTTATTTTATTAGCCGGCAGCAGATACGTCATGCTCCCTTAGTCGTCACTGCCTGCGGTGGCGTCTTGGGTCGGGTCACCTCCTTCCCTCAAATATGGCGAGGGAGGTGATGGCTGACCCTTGCGTCATACTCGTGAACGGGTGCTGCTTGCGGTGGCTGGTCGGTCTGCTGACCTTGGCCGAGTAGTTGACAGTTTAAGTTCATAGTGGCTTAGGTACCATGACCTCAAATTTTTGTTTATTTGGCACGGCACCTACACACTTATTTTGATATATTTTTTAATAATTATATTGTAAATGGAAAGACAGCGTGCTGCTGGGGAGTTTGTTGCGCCGTTTCTTCTCTCACAGCAAAAGCACTTAGGAAGCGGTGACGGGTGGGCAAAACTGGGTGCTGTCAATGTAATTTGACCTTCAAAAAGTGCTACTTAGTAGCCTAATTTGAATAAATGACTTTTGATTTTGATTTTGAGACACCTGATCAGACAGTGAAACCTCTTAAAATGGGTAGATGTAGTATTATCGTTATCTCACCTGTTTAGGTTTAGCCCCGATGTACCCGGAACACCGCTTGGCGCCGCACATGCAGCGTTTCTTCTCGATCCCGGCGCACTCCAGGTTGTAGTTAAACGTAACTTCACTGTTCTGGAAGTTTATTCATTTGCATGTTGTAAACATGGTTAGCAGAGATGATTTACCAGACAAATTTTAACAATACAGCAATTTTTGTTTTGCGTCATTTTTTTACCGAGCTTTTAGACAAAAAGACAATATGCAATATTAAGCAAATGGAGTACAGTTCTTCTTTATGTCGGTGTCAGTGTACATTTAAAACACAATTAATTGAAAAGTTTGATGATTTTATTGTCAAGTGAAGCAGTTCAAAATCTGGCTAGTCATAGCCCTATCAAAAACAGATTCTGAAGAATACAGTTATCAAGTTAAGTAGATTTTATATACATGAAACTGCATGGATAGCCGAGTGGTTGAGGACACCACGCCAAAAACGATAACGTGTCTCGGCTTCTATACCCAGAGTAAGACAAACATTGGTGTAATCCACGAATGCTTGTCGTGAGTCTGGGTGTATTTGTGCATGTGAATTGAATTTGTTGATTCAATTCCTTGATGCAGAAGTAGATTTTTTAATGTACTTACAGCAGGTATATCATACAAGGCGAAAAGCCCGACTCGTACGTCACCCAACACCGTCCACTTTTGAGTTTCACAGTTTGGCTCACAGCAATGATTCATAAACCTGTAAAATGTAATTTTTAACATTTAAAATAACAATATTTTTAATCAGTTATGTATTTTTTGCGCAAAACGACGTTGATGCGTGACAACGATACATAGCATTAGTCAATGTTTCTTGTTTACGTTTGTTATCCTTGTCGAAATAAATAACGTTAACGTTAACTGTAACAAATATTCAATTTTAAACAAATTTACCCTTTACTTCATTCAATTTCATTAAATATCTTAAGAGAAATCACAGCTTCAACAAAACTCCGAAGCAAATAATTTTTGTCGTTGCACGGCAGCGATAGCTCTGAGTCTGAACGTTATCAACATTGCACACGTGCTAAGCGGGTTCGGGTTGCTAGTACATCGTTATGCTAGCTGTTCCCAGCAGGCCCTAAGAATTTTACGAATTGAAAATTAGCCCACGGGAATAAAAGAAGGTTAGTTTTACACGCGTTAATCCTAGTATAAATACTTATAAACTAACTGTGGTTCCTTACAGTGGTTATTACTTGATAGATGATGAATTGATTACTTGATGAATTGATTTCTTGATGAATTGATTACTTGATGAATTGATGACAAACATTCACACATACAAACTTTTTCCTTTATAATATTAGTCGGATACCTTACCTAGCCAGGTTTCCCTTGGGTCCAGCATCGATCATCCTCTCTTTATCCAACGTTAAGAAGTAAAAGTTCTCGTCTCGTATCTCGTGCTTCCGTCTCATGCGGCGACGGAATTCTTCCTCGTCGATCAATTCGCCAACGTACTCGATCACGAATTGTCCTGGAAAGATGAATACAATATAGTCTTAAAAAAAACGACTCCCGCACTAAGGAATTTAGTCCTCGTTTCGCGGGGGGTTTCGCAATTAAACAATTCACGTGCACAAAGACACCCAGACTCAGAACAAGCAATGATCACACAAATACTTGTCCTACGCGGGGATCATCCCCGCGACAAGTCGCGCAAAATGGGTTTGACGTGATGACCTCAACCGCTCGGCTATCCGTGTAGTCAAATAGACCAAAGTCAAATAGTCGTTCAAGGTGTTTTTTGGGATGATATGAATAAAAATGGAACCCTATTAAAGTCTCACACTGTCTTCCGGCGACTGGACAGAGTTAAAAGTACACCAAAATGTTGCATGTATTTTTAGAAATAAGAAATGAGTAAGTACTGCTAATCATCACCAACATACAAGCCTTTTCCCAAATATTACAGGGGCGGCTTCCAGTCAACTAAGTAACAGGATACAGCTAAGTACCAGTGATTTACAGGGAGCGGCTACCTATCTGACCTCCTCAACCCAGTTAACCGAACAACACAATACCCTTTAGTAAAACTAGTTGTCGGACTTTCTAGCTAACTACCCAAAACGAGTGTTACAGATGTATTAATAACAGCCGAGAGCCGAAATTTAACGTGCCTTCCGAAACACGGAGGAATAATGGCATAGATGGTCGACCATCCACGGACCGATCGTGTCAAGCACACATTAACCTATGATCATATGCAATTATATGCGTTATAGTTTAGTGACGAGCTTGTCAGTAAGTATTGTACATACCTGCTTTGATATCCTCTAACGTTTTGAGTCCCCAGCCCCGGCTGGGGGTCCTGTAAGGCACTAGTTTGGGGTAGAGTCGCTTCTCGAAGGCGCGGTTGTTGCAGCGCTCGCCCGCGCGACAGGTCGGGCCGCATTCCGTTAGGAGCACTCTGCATAAGAATTAAATTATTGTTATTCCAACACATATTATAAAAGATCATAAAAGTGTAATTTTTCATTCAAATTGATGTTTGGCACTAATTCTAAGACAAAATGGGTTTGTTTTCTCGTGTTTCAGTGTTTGAAACGGTAAGGAAAATAAAAAGCACTTAAGATTGTGAAATGTATGGTAGTGGGGGCTGGTAACATCAATTTCTAGTAAAAACGTATCGGTAAGTGACGCCACACGAGTTTTAAATTACTGAAACTCTTCATTTTTTGTAACATGATAAGAGAAAAAATACGCGACTGCAGTTGGTTCGGCAGTCCAAAGAACAGACCACTAAGCTACCGTGTTTAGAAACGTGTATATATGCTTAGTCCGCATATATGAGTGCCTCGCACATGCGTTGACCAATACAAGTAGATCCCCGTGCAGTACCTGTTGAGGCACTGCGAGTAGGGCCCGCAGGGGTCTGGCTCGGCGGGGTCGCAGTCGCACTGCGTGAGCGAGGACTCGGGGTCGTCCAGGCGGCGGCCGCACAGCGAGCCGCACGCGCGGTTCACCTTCAGCTTCACGTAGTGCGGCGGCAGGAGCGACTGCGCTATGTCCTGAGATTCCTCCTCGTTCGGTCGAGCCGCTAAAGCATTAAGACGATTTTAAGTATAAATTATTTGTACTACTGGTATAAATGCGAAAGTATCTCTGTCTGTGTCGCTTTCACGCCAAGACTACTGAACCGATTTGTTTGAAATCGAGAAAATGAGAAAGGCCAGTCTCTTAACTGGAAAAAAGGGTTGTAATGGAGGGGTCTATAGTTTTTACGAAACTGTTTTCTGGAATAGAACACGGTTTTAAAATTTAACTCAAACACATGAATTTGATGAAGAATAATAACTATTATTTGCATTATTTCCTCCTGATAAAATTATAAACTAATTTTAACTAGATATTTTCAGTTTTTATCTGTTATATCTGACTTTTGGGGATTAGTTTTGACAGTTGGCATATTTTTTTATGTACACAGGCTTAAAACTAATACAATTTTTCGATTACTGTGCCTTTTCATTTGTTTTAATACTTTGCATTCATTATTTCGCTTATTAGAAGTAGATTTAATGTGTATTGTTGTTAAAACAATATTATTCAGTAATCTAAGAAAAGAGGATCTAAAATCTTGGTGTTTATTTCTTACATATACATTACGTAACTAGACTTTTAATTCAGCGTTATATTTGATTTCGTAATCTTTATTGTCTTTTACATTCGTTTTTATTCATAAACCGAATTTTTAAGCAAATTATACACCACGAATGTTTATTTACTTACTTTTGAGTATTTCGCAGGCTCGTTGCGCATGTTCCATAGCTGTAGTGAAGGCTGCATCTATTTTAGACTTCTGGCTCGATACACGACCAGAATCACCTGCGGAAAACAAACTCAATATTATTTTAACTCACAGGATGGAATTTAACCGCAATTTCTCTGTCTTTAACACCAAAATTTTAGTTATCTTACTTATGCAACTAATTCTACACGCATTTTTTTGCTATCACCTTGTTGTTTAGTTTTTCCGGTTCCTGCCAAATTAAGTCTTCCAATGAACCACGCAGATACAGTCGTTTGTGTAAACTTTTCGAAATTGCCTAAACAGTATATCATCTGTCTCTTTTTCCATCAAACTTTTGACTTATTTTGTGAGCTGTCATAGAATGTAAATTAAGAGAATTCTTTAGTGTTTCACATATACTATGATGAGAAACTGGTATTTTCAAACAAAAACGTTTTGATTTTGATATTTTTTTTCTAACTAACCTTCTTGGAAGGGAAACACGCGTCCCCTATTGACCCAGTAATGATCGTACTGGCCAAAGAAGCGCACGACGAACTCGCCGTGGTTGTGCTTCGCGGCGAGAATGTTCTCCGGGATCTCCGAAGGGTGCAGGATGATGCCCGGCCACCATCTGTGGGATGGAAAAAAGAGGTTTTAATAAAGTTATTTATCTTTATTTCACACAGATAAGTATGTTTATAAGTTCAGCCCCACAAAACCGTTGTACAGTAAGAGTATATATTTAGAAACTGTTGTTCTATTTGGGGTTAGTGCCTAAGCTAGACAGAAGGACCGCATTTCAAATGCAATCCATCTGCAAATTGTAGTTTTGCGGTCAGTCAGTCTAGAGCCTTAGAGCCTATGTTTTCTCGGTCTCTTACCGGCTAAAACCACTACAGTACTTTCCTAGCTCCTGAGACTTCGTTTCTTTATTTTGTTGTATTTTATGCCAATTATTATTTTTTCCTTCTTTTGTTTCAACTAACCTGTAATGTCCAAGTTTGACCCACACCATCTCTCCATACAGCGGCAGTCGTCCCGTCTCGCAATCTTCACACATGTAGCCACCTGTTAAACAATCATATTCTTTTAGTAACAAAAATGTACAACCGACTGAGATGAATTGTGAATTGAGAGACTACTATATTTAGGCATAAATTTGACAAGTATTTTTGCTCGTTTTTTAAACCACGCAATGATTTTGTAAACTTGAAATACAATCGCAAGGTCACGCGTTAGTGCCATACACTCCTTTGTTCCGCACACAAATCAAATTCATTTATTCAATATTATGCATTAAACTAAAAGAAGAAAATTTTAAAAAAAAATATCGCCCCTTTGAAGGAAGCCGTATGCAAAATTTAAACTAAAAACACTTAAAGTTGAGGCCCTGCGTTGATAGATCAGTCGGTCAGCTTTCGTTTATATATATTAAGATTCGCCATGGCCCGCGCCTCCGTTTTTTTATTAAACGAATCATTTTTAAATTTCTATTCCTTAAATTGACAAGAAGAGAAGTTTCATTTTCTTTACTGTCAATGAAATACCAACAGATACCCTTAACATCTCATGTTGAAAAAGTACTACACTGTGTCCTAGCTTAGCTTGAATCAATGTTTTTAGAATGCATACATCTCGAATAGGAACTAATACGTATATAAATAAAATACATACCTTCCGGCGGCTTTATGTTAAGGCACTCGGCGTGGAAGCTCGTCGGGCAGTACTCGCAGCATATTAGAGACCCGCCTAACGCACAGATGAAGCACCAGCCTGTGTTCACGTGACAAGGCACTTTGCCGGGCCTGGAAGAAGGTATAAGGGTTTATATAGTTATGTGTTATCATTTAAGAATAATATGGAAACAGAATGTATCTTTGTGGAATTTTCGTACTCGGACTACGGAGTTTGTTGCGTCGCTATTTCTCAACAGGCAAAGTACTGAGATAACAGACGCTGAACAAAAAGTATTTCTTTTATTAGAATTTTGTCCTCATATTTACGGGAAGCAAATATACAGAATTAAATATAATGGTCGTCAATACAGCGTCACGAAGAAATTGAAGGAAAATATTTTTTGTAGTATTGAAATTATATAAAAAAGTCAACCTACTTGTGTTCATAATGCCTCGGGCATATAATATGCGATGCTGTCAGTATCTGCGTACCAGCGGGCAGGCATTTCGTGAACGAATGGTAAGTAGCGGGGCACTTCACACAACGAGCCAACTTGTCCCCACTAAACCTAGTCTTGCATCCTCGAGGATCATCTGACACACAAGTATGACAAACGTGTCTCGGACATGTCAAAGCTTCGAAATACTCATCAATTTTCTTGTTATTCTTCGAAGGCTCGCCTCCATTAAACTGCGTCTGAGGCCAGTGGTCTAAACAGTCTAAATGGTAATATTTATGACAATGAGCCACATGACACTTCTGCCTTCGTTTCGTTTCTTTCTTAGACACAGCTGACTTACAAACAAAACATACAGGTGTGTCGTATTTTTGACAGTCTCTGCATTTGAAGTCGGAGAAATCGATTCCGTAGTTCGAGTGTCTAGGTTTTAGTTTGACATCGATTATCTCGCATTTGCCGGGTACCATCTCGCTCCAATCGATTCCATCGTCACTCGAGTACGAATCGTATTCGTACTTTTCCGAATCTGGTAATATATCTTTCATTTTTGCTTGTAATTGTGACTCGAATGTGTCGGCGTCGACTGCGTACGATTCCGATTCCAATACTTCTTCTATAGATGCGTTATGTTCTTCGGATACATCTTGAGATTTATCATCAGAATCGTCTGGGTTTTTAGGTTTGCGTCCAGGTTTCTTTTTCCTTTTCCTGCCTCTTGACGGTATGGGAGTTTCAACTTTAACTTTTTCTTTCTTAACACAGTCAACATGGAACATACCATTGCATCCTTTGCATTTGACTAAGTGACCAGATCTGTAGCAAATCTCGCAAACCTTTTCTCTGATAAGTCCTTTGAAGATATTTGGTTTGGGTAGTGTCAGTTCTTCAAAGTACAGTTCTATTTCATCAATGTTGTTTATTTCTTGACTTTGTTCCATTTCTTGGTTGTCACCTTGTTCTGTATTATGTTTCTTCTTGAATATAGAGAAAACTTCAAGCTCTTCTTCAACGTCTGAAAACTCCTCATTGTAATACGGTTTAATGACTTTCCTTTTTGGTTTTTCTTTAGGGATTACGTCATCCTCGGTTTCTTTGTCAATCTCTTTCTCTGTTTTAACTTTGCGTTTAATCTTCTTTGGTTGCTGTATTTCTTTGAGACCCTTAACCAGTCCAGATTGTTCGATTTCATCGCATTTCTTTATTTCCGATTTAGTATTCTCTTCGTACAACCAAGTTTGGTACAAATAGGCTACGATTTCATCCTGTGTTAGCTGTGGGTTTTCATCTATTAGCGCGTCTTGTCGCAACTCTAAATATTTGACAAATTCGGGGTCTTCCATAGCATTTTCGACTTTCTTGGGAAGGAATTTCTTTTTACGTTTCGTTATAGATATTTCACTGTCTTCGGAATTAATGGACATAGTGTCTAATTCTTCATCTTTAACTTTTACGTCATCATCTCGGAAAACCATAGCTTTTTTCGTTTTTGACCGTAGTTTACATCTTATTAAGGGTGCTTCACTATCCTCCGAGTCTATGGATTCTCTATCGAAGTCTTCTTTGTAGGTATTTGTCTCTGGTTCCTGTGGGAACGACAGTTTGATAACATTTGTTGTGTCCATAACTGTACCTTCGGTTCGTTCGTTTTGGTCTGTTTCTAATGCTATACTTGATATATCATCATGTTTTCCTTTTACTTCCGAGCCTTGTTCTTCAGTTTCTACGCTTTGAGCATTACAACCTAATGCTATTTCTGTTTCATTGGTAGGACTATCTTGTTTCGATACTTCAATAGTTTTACTACAGCTACTTTCATAAGTAACCTCACTGTTTATATTTGTAATATCCTCTCGATGACCTTCTCTACTAGTATCCTTTATGTTATTGGAATCTTGACTTGTTTTATTTGTATTTTCCTGTTCATTATTAGTTAATTTGTTTGCTTCATTTCTACTATCATTGATGTTGTTAATGACCTCAATAGCATCAATTCTAGTATCATGTATGCTGTTAGAATCTTCACTTATTTCGTGTATACTATCTTTTTCATCATTAGTCACCTTAATTATTTCATTGCTACTGGTGGTTTTGTTCTTAGATGCCTCAGATTCACTCCTATCTGGCGTTGTATCTGTACTACAAGATTCTATACTATCGTTATCATAAATACCATTTTCTTTAATAGGCTCTCTATCTCTATTCCTCCTCTTTCTATAAATATATTTCTGCATTGAATTTCTGTTCAAACTTAAATTCCTTTTACGTACAGGTTCGGAATTCAGTCCTTTAACTAAATTCGATTCTCGCAGCGCATCGTTCTTTTTATCGTCCGATTTTACGCTTTCTTCGTAAACCCAAATTTTATGTAGGTAGGTAACAATTTGGGCTTGTGTTAAATTTGGATATTCGTCCATTATAGAATCCTGTCTTAATTCTAGAAACTTAACAAATTCAGGATTTTCTAAGGGGTCTTCAGTTTCTTTAGCTTTTGAACGTAATTTACGTTTACTTTCAGATTTCGTTGACGTCACACTGTCTTCAGAATGTATTGAGGCTGTATCGCAATCTAAATCGCCGTTAACGTGACTGGTTTCTTCGTGAAAGCCATTTTTAATGACAGATTCGTGTATAGTCGGTATGTTTACTTCTTCTGCCGAGCATATATCGATTTCTTTAACGTTATTCTGATTGTGTACAGACGTATTAGATATATGATCGACGATATCATCGTTTTTTGTAATTACTTCACTACTATCAATAATAGGAACACTATTTTCGCAACTACCGTTTTCTACAACATTGTCTTGTGCATCTTCTGAAGAAATCTCATCAGAATTTTCTACTTCATTACTAGTTTCTTTAACACTATCTACTTGTTTGTCTAATAAATTCTCTGGTAAACTTTCATTAGTATCTTCATCCATTAGTTCATCTAAACACTCTGCATTCGAAACATTAGTTTGTTCATTTCCATTGTCACCTTTGTCTGTATTTTCTTGATCTGTTAAATTATCTTCATCGCTCGCACCATCACTTAGCATCTCTGTTGCATCTTGACTTACTTCAGAAGCATCCTTATCCATTACTTGCATGTTTAAGCAAGAATTATTTTCAGTCTGACTTTCAGGTTCGGCATCTACCGCACTATTTTCAGGTGCTTCAGGAGACTCAATCTCTTCATCAACAGACATGTTCTGTTCACCTAAGTCATCATCATCATCATCTTTGTCTCTTTCATTCTCCAGGTTTGTATTCTCATCACTTTCGTAGACTGTACTTTGACTGTCTTGTGTGTCTTCACTGTAAGAATCTTCATATACAGGGCTTACCATTTGATCCCTGTTGATGACTGTATCTTGGCTCTCACAGCTATCTTGCGCAGATTGATTTTCAATAGACTTTTCAGATACATGTGCAGTATTATTATTACCAGATGTAGCCGAACTTGACATACTATTATAATCCTGACTATTCTCATCCGTCGCTTCACTTTCACAAGAATCGCATGAACCATTGACTGTTGCAACATCTTTAGAACTATCTTCAGTGGTTAATTGTTTTCTTTCATTAGCTTTGTCACTGTCTATAGAGTTTTCAGACTGGTTTTCAGCTTTAGATATTATGAATAAGCTTTTGGATTCCTTAGAAGCCACAGTTTTACAGCTCTCAGTGTCTGTAGATGTGCAATCCGAATCTGTGACTTCCTGTGTTTTACTGTAATCATGCTCGTTTTGAAAAGGCAGTAAATTCCGAGATTCTGCCATCGACTTTCTTAAACTATAAGGCTTATTCAGGGGAACTTTAGACATACTTTTCTTACTTTTAGAAGCTTTTGTTGCAGAGGTTTTTTTTTCCTCTACTTTCAAAGGCACTTGTGGTTTCGTTTGAGTTTTTTCTGGAGTTTTTGACTTTGCTTTCTGAAGCCATCTGTCCATGTGTGACTGTCTTTGGATTTTAGTGATGCCGGTCTTGGCTGCCATATTGTCTAGACATGCTGTAACAACCTCGAACACGTCTAGCGACTTGTTACGAGTTCTGTTCTTGGATCGGTCGTTGTTTTCTACTTTACCATCATCTTCAGAAAATAGACTGTCATACAAACTCTCACTTAAAGACACATCACTGTCTGTCCTACTGATTTTCTCACTCTTTGGTGGTTTCGCTTTTATTCTAGACTTTTCTAGCATATCGTTAAATATGTCTATCCTTAATCTTTTCGGTTCTCTCAGCAACATTTCTGCTTCTTCAACTGATGCATTCCATAGGGCTTGCTTTTTCTCGGACACGAAGTATGCTGCATACAATCTCGGGTCCTTTTTCTTATCCTAAAACAGGTAGATGCAAAATTTCAGTAAATTTTTGTTTGTACAAAATACCAAATTAAAGATGTTGCCTAGTTGGGACTAGTTTGATCTGTGGATATAATGATATATGGACTGCCTTTAGTAGTGGATAATTAGATATACTCTACTGTATATATATACTGAGTGACATCTATATATCACTAAATTCCTCCTAAACAGCAGTACCTTCTCAATAAATGCAATTTAAATGATTTTTTTTATGCATTGGGGTGGCGGTAGGCTGATTTGCGTCACAGAACGCAGAAAGAAATTTTCCAGATCATATAGTTATAACTAAATAATGAACATACCTCTGGTGTAAAGTTATCCCTAGTGTTCTCAAACTCGAGTTGTCCAAGGTACTTCCGGAGCATAGTGTCGACGATCCAGCCGCGACGTCCGTTGTCCCCGAAAAATGTCACGTGAATGACATCACGTTCTATGCGTCCGAATACTGGGAATTAAGAGATTTCGATATGAGTGTAAGGGTCATTTCAAAAAGTATAGAGGTTTGTGCTATGTTTTTGAGTATTTTTTTTTCGGTTATTGAAGATGTGTATTGTGAAGTAAGGTATTACATTTACAAACTGGAATTTTATAAGAAAAAATGGTGATAGGAACTACTACTCCAGAATGATTTGAATTTTTTGTAAGTAAACACAAAATGTGTCTTATAAATAATATAAATTGTTTTTATTGTAAAAGATATTTGTGAATTTTGTAAAAATTTTATAAACTGTTTTTTTTTTATTATATTATTATCAGTTCATTTGATTTAACCAATAATAATTACATATACACAGACACTGATATGAGATAAATATTATGAGTCCAACAAATCGCTTGAAGATATATAATGAAAATAATGATTAAACAGTTACTACAAAAAATATATTCTGATAACATTATACAGCAAAGTAGATTAAAATAAAGTAAATAATTATTTTAACAAGCATTGCAATATGTGGTCAACAAATTTTCATTTTACAGCAGCTTACAACAAATTTTATTATTAATAGCTATGCTATAATTATATTTCTTGCTTGTAGTTTACCTTAAGGCAGATTATAATAATATATGTGTCTAGCAAAATCAAATATTTATAAATGTAGCTATGCATTTTTTATTCACAAAAAGGGAATTTAAGAATAGGGTTTTATACTATTAGTAGAAAAACTAATTTTGAAACAAAGAATAACAAAGTAAACTTTATATTTAAAATAATAAATATATAAAATTATACTTACACTTCTTTTTAACAAAAACTCCATTTGAGGGGTCTCTGGTAACTATAGATGGCCAGAAGGGATAGGTACCCATTCTAGCCCAAGCCAAATCTCCAACTTGATAAGCACATTTAGCTTCCAGCTCAAACAATTCACTCTTAGACGGAACCTTGACATCCTTGCTATCTTTCTTCTTCTTCTTACTATCAAAGTCCAGAGTTTTGACTACAGAAGAATTGTCTATATATCCATTTTGTTGTTTGGTATTACTGAGGCTGTATCTCTCTGAAGATCGTTCCAATATATTGTTTAAGTGTGTACTAGATGATTTTTCAGCACTTTTGACAAGAGAGAACATGTTCTTAATAAACTTGGAGTTCTCATCAGGTTCCCGCTTCTGTATCAAGTCCGTCCTTATGTAGACTTTAGGGAACTTCTTGGCTGGGGATGGCACAGTTGCCTTCACCTCTTCGGTGCTAAAACGACTCAAAGATATATTTTCTTGATAAATACTTTCAATTTGATTCTCCAGAAACGTCTCTTCACCAACTTTTTTTGGTTTCTCTGTCCTCAGTGGTGAATTAGATGCATGCATCTTGTATACTGGTGACTGTGTCTGAGATTGTTGTTTAGTAGGTGACTTATCGGCTAATGGTGACTTAAGTTCAGATG
This sequence comes from Trichoplusia ni, assembly GCF_003590095.1. Classification (NCBI taxonomy): domain Eukaryota; kingdom Metazoa; phylum Arthropoda; class Insecta; order Lepidoptera; family Noctuidae; genus Trichoplusia; species Trichoplusia ni. Next base: position 6,769,996 of record NC_039483.1, read on the forward strand.
TCACTTTCTTGGCATCACTTATCTCCTTATCAGTTTTAAGCCGGCGGGCTCTGCCATACCGGCTGGTACTGCTTCCATCACCATTAGAGACCGGTGAAGTCACCCTGGCAGTCAAACTTGTTTCAAGTTCACGTTCAATCAGTGACCTTTTCTTTGGCTTTGATTTCACATTTATAGGACTTACACATGACTTTAGGTCCTCAGAACTTAAGTTATCTTCAGACTCATCCATGCTGAGACTTTTCTATCAATTTGAGCCCCAATTTATGCCTCTGACGTAACGAAACAAAACATCGTTACTATCAGGCAAATCAGCGAATATTTTATGTCAATCTCATATTTATGAGAAAATTACAATGCAGAACGCTACGACAAAGCAATGTTTATCGATGGAAGTCGATTGCAAATGCTACACTTGGTTTTCTGAAACAAAAGAATCGAAATGAAGTTTCGTTTTTCTACTGAAATAGGTTAATTCAATATTTGAACATAATAACATCATTTGTATGTGGAAATGGAAAATATTATGAATTATATTATAAAATGTCGACTCACCTCCACTTTATACTGCTCCGTCGCGTCAGTGATTGCAATTTGCACAAGACAAATCGTCAGATTGGCGGTCTCCTTGGTGCATAATTGAACCACAGTACATCGAAAACTTAATATCCTTTTTCTTACAACGATGTTTCTAGGTATAATTGTTTCAACACTAGTTATAGATAGGTATTATAACACACAAACAGGAATATTAACTATAATCAACAGCGTACAAATATCGTATGAGCAAAGTCCTAATTTGTTACGAGAAAGCACCCAGTAACACAGTCAAACACGCGCCATCATAATTTCATACACGAATATTGGCGTTTCCCGTCCACCGCTAGTATCACTACTTAGTCCACAAACGCTATCACTAATTATCTAACAAATAAAACTGTAAACTTAAATTAAAACTATTTTATATTAAGAATTACAAATGAAAATAAGTTCCGCCACAGAAATACCGACGCTCAGTGCCGCGAAAACACATGAATACATCGTTTATGTGTGCGTGAAAATACAACGAGAATTTTTGTATCAGGACACACACATTTAAAGTAGTTTCACACAGTTCAATGGCTTCGCTAATCACACTGTTTTACCGACTTTTTCAAAATAGTTCGTTTTCAGAGATCCGTACTAAATATTATCTTAAAGTTTTATCAAAAAGCGGAAAATAATATTATAAAAACTTATTATTGCTGTAAAAAGTATAGAGATGGGAAATAAGTTCAAACATTTTTGAATTGAAAAATCTGTTTTAAGCCAGAGGTTTGATGAGTTCAACATTTTTAACTAAGCACAATTCTAAAACATCAGAGCCCAATGAATAAAATTATTCTTTAATTTAAGCACAAAAGACGAATAAAACAGGAGAAGAATGCTTTGTTGTGCTGGTACTTCCAATATTACCTTCAAGATTCAAAAGAATAAATTTTCGTTTATCAGTATATGCTTCATTTATTTAATCATTTTATTTATGTACACATAGTAGATAACACCAAATATAACCTTAGCAAACAAACTATTCAAATAATAATATACCTATGTGCTATACTGAACCACTATCATTCAAAATGTTAAGTGGTCCTTCCATGTTTGTTATCGAAATACTAACACAAAATATTTTATTACTATTTAATAATCTGTTTATTTTCCTATTAATACGTTTCAACTTACCTAAATATGCAGTGGAATTCAATTATATATTTTTTAATTTCTCCTTTAATTTAATAACTAATAACCAGGGATCATTATCAGCTGTAAGCTTAACTTTTTGTATCTGTGTATCACTGTCATTGTCATTTTGCCAATTCTATTTCGAATGTCACTGTACCGCGACGAGTCAAGACGTCAATCAACTCAATTTCCTCAATAAATTACAAACAAAATAATTGAAGATGTCGGTGGTTAAACTAAAAGATAATAAACCGGAGCCCACACCTTACAGTGAGGCTGCCCTGAGGAATAATGCTGTGGTTGTCGAATATTGTCGGACCTCTATGGCTGCTTTATCTGGATCCACCGCAGGTAATGTATTTTAACTTAACCTTGTTTTTACTTAAACTCCTTGCGGGTTGACTTTAGAAACGGGCTGCACGAATTACTGGGTGTTTTTGGTTTTAATAGATCGGCAATGATGCCCCGAGTTATAATATAAAGTGTGGGTATTCTTTAGTAATCGGCTGCATTCATAGGAGTGTGGGGATGGGGGGAGGGGGGAGGGGTGGTGCCCAGGATATACCCCCTAAAGGGAAAAGATGCGGAAACGTATATTTTTTGAGATTTTTTGAAATTTAGTTTTGAGGTTAGGAGTGTCAAAACGGTGTTATTGGTTCGGTCGACGGAGCCCCGCTTCGCGGGGCTCCTACTTCTGGGTGGTTTAAAAATAAATAACCACTTCTAACCTAACCTGTCCATGTCGGGGTGCGCCGAGTCGGGGTGTTAACTATGATGATGGTTCTAGATTTAGTTTTATACATTTCAACATTTTACATAAATTTCAATTTATATGATAATCATCATAACAATTTAGAAAAATCAAAATACGAAAACACGGAACATAAACAATCGCGAACGAAAAGCGAATGAACTAAATGAACTATTGGAATGTAATTACACTCTTTGACAGTTGAGTGACACTTCAATATGACGGTTAGAGTGAGAAAACACTAGTTTTTGCCATACATTATAAAATTTTCTGTTTCATTTTTGAGAATTAACCTCAAAACTTTAATTTAAGATTTCTCAAAAACTACACATTTCCGCACAAAAACACTTTAGGGTTGACTTTAGAAACGGGCTGCACGAATTACTGGGTGTTTTTGGTTTTAATAGATCGGCAATGATGCCCCGAGTTATAATATAAAGTGTTTTTGTGCGGAAATGTGTAGTTTTTGAGAAATCTTAAATTAAAGTTTTGAGGTTAATTCTGGTTATTTATTTTTAAACCACCCAGAAGTAGGAGCCCCGCGAAGCGGGGCTCCGTCGACCGAACCAATAACACCGTTTTGACACTCCTAACCTCAAAACTAAATTTCAAAAAATCTCAAAAAATATACGTTTCCGCATCTTTTCCCTTTAGGGGGTATATCCTGGGCACCACCCCTCCCCCCTCCCCCCATCCCCACACTCCTATGAATGCAGCCGATTACTAAAGAATACCCCTAAGTAGATTTTTCAAATGAAATTGACAAAATCTACCAATTTTCAAACACCTTAACATTGTTTTTCAGGTGTGCTCGGCCTAACAGGCCTCTACGGGTTCATATTCTACGTGTTCGCAGTGGTTAGCCTCTGGGTAATGTTCATGGTTAAGACTGGACCGAACTGGAGCAAGTACTATGTATCACGACAGACTCTTTTGACTAATGGCTTCTTTGGTGCTCTATTCACTTATGTATTATTCTGGACATTTATATATGGAATGGTTCATGTTTATTAATGTAATTCTAATATTTCTAAGTGTATTTATATTGTATAATTTTAGAGGGGTAAATCAATGTATGATTTAAAAAGATTTACTTGATTATCATGTCTATGGTGAAGCTGTTTGTTTTATTGGACTTAAATACAGAATAAAGTTACACCCTACAATGTTTTATTTTGTTTAGAGTGGGGTTCAATACAAATACATTCTTAAAAGCCTGATAGGCCAAAACAAGAATTGAGGTAGAAAAAAAGACAAGTTTTTAGCTTGGTTTTATTCACAGAGTACATTCTGATATACTGTAAGTTTCATTCTTTGGGATCGAAAGTGAAACAAACAAGTCCAAAGTGTTTGGGTTGTGTTATTTGATTGCAGAGGTTCTATGGCCATCTTTCAGCTTCAACATCATATTACCTTCACATTTTATTTATTTATTTAAATAATTATTATATTGCATTGTCATGTGACATATACACTGTGATTTTTTTGTTGTCTTACAATAGCAGCCCAGTTCATGTATCCAATGACTAGAACACATTCATGGTAAAAATTATAGGTACTTATGAGATTTGAATAAATTTAAAATACAATTTTTATTCAATATTATGATGCAATTCGTAGTTTTTTAGAAACAGCTCTGTTGCGAGCGCGGTCCGAGCCTTGTAACAATGGTGAGGGCGCGTTTTTATCATTTTTAAGAGTATATTTCAGATTTCTCTTATTTAATTTTTCTTCATACCTATTATCTTAGTTGATGATAAAAAAATAATAATCGCGCCTAGGGGTTATTTTACGTTAGATACATGAACTGGGCTCCTTTTGTAGATGACTAAAAAATCACCGTGTATAATTAGGAAATAAAACCAAAAGACCAGTATAATGGTTAATTTATATTAATATATCAATCAATAAATAATTATATTATAAATGTGAAAATTTGTGTGGATGAATTTATGGATGTCTGTTACTTTTGCAAGCAAAAACTACTGAATCAATTTAAATGACTTATGTGAAGAGTTTATAGACAAAATAGTGAAATTACTACAATCAAAATTAGTAATTAATTTAAACCCAAATTTGATAAAAATAAGTTCCTCAATAAATGGGCTATATAACACAGTTTTTTTTAATCATTTGTTAGCACATTCAAACAAACACTATTCATCTATATAATATTAGTATTTGGTGTATTAAGTTATTATAATAGAGTAATGGAATAAAGTGGTTACTATAATACAATCTTTTATTTTGGTCATCATATTTGATCTACCTAACCTAGTTCTAGATAAAGAGTAAAGAAAGGCCTTTCCATTTTCCTGCTATTTTTAGGTATCCTATTAGGCGTTAGGCGCGTCGCTCACTGGTAAGTCGAGGCACGGTTGCGACGGGCTCGCATTACGGTCGAGGCGTTGTCTCTATGTAGAGTTGAGGTGACGACGGGCAAATCTTTATCTATATATACTTATTATACTTACTAATATATAAAGCTGAAGAGTTTGTTCGTTTGAACGCGTTAATCTCAGGAACTACTGGTTCAAATTGAAAAAAATGTGTTCAATAGACCATTCATCAAGGAAGGTTTTAGGCTATATAACATCACGCTGCAACTAATAGAAGCGAAGATACAATGGCGGCCAAATGTGGCAAAAACGGCGAAAAAATATTCATCTTCGAGGGCTTCCGTTCAAAAATTCCTAACTTACCTATATCTTCTAACCGAACGAAGTAGCATAATAGTGAGAAGACCTGTCGATCATAGTCTTTTGACTGGGCTGTTGGTCTAGTGGTTGGTGGCCGTGACTGCTATAACGGAGATCGTGGTTTCGATTCCCACCCGATACAAATGTTTGTGTGACGAGCAGAGCACGATCATTTGTACTTTGTCTGGGTGTAATTATTAAGTATGTACCTATACGTATAAATATCTTTAGTAGTTGTCTAGTACCTACTCATAATATAAGCTTAGCTTAGTTTGACACTAGATGGCGTTGTGTAAAAGTTGTGGAAAGAAATTACTAGTAAACATACCTATTTGCGCATATAGCAGTCAAAGAAGACTCAATCACACGTTTTAAGGAAGGTCCCGATTTTGTTATTGACTTGTCCCAATAACAGATGATTCGGGTCTGACGTAAGTACCCTTGCCTCAATCATTTCATATTCCGCATAATGTAACGGAGTGTTCACATTATGCGAAATAGGATCTCTGTAACAATGTGTGCCAGTTCCAATAAGGATAAGACAAGTTATCACCTCTTTGCTTTTTTTCTTATGTTTTCCAGCTGCTGTCAGAGGGCCCACTATAAGCAGCTTTTTGTTTTGCATTGTGGCGTTGACGGTCTACTCTCTCGCTGGAGTGCTAGTCCCATGTTGTGCATTATTAACAAGAGTCACTTTAATCCAGGTCACCTCTTTTTTTTAATAAAGTTTATTTATTGGTAATGTTGTTTTTCAGCACTGGCCATACCCACTGAGCGCGACGTATCGGTAGCTAGATCCCCGCACAGGACAAGCATTTGTATCATTCACAAATGCTTGTCCTGAGTCTGGGTATCTTTGTGCATGTGACTTGAATGTTTGTAAGCCCCCTCCCGCTCCACAACGATTAAATACCTTAACGAGTCGTTTCTTCATTCTTTTTTTTTCAATCAAACTCTTGGTCTATAACCTCACGAGCTTAGATAGTAAAGCGACTGGTACTTTAAGCTGTGACCCCTGAATTTGTTTCGACATTTCTTCTCAGGGTAGTCAGATAGGAAATGTCGACTCCAGCAGCGTTCCCAAAAAAAAAAGACGTGTAAAAGTGATGATATATCCCACCTATAGGATAAATGATTTCATTCCAGCCAGGAGTCTCAGACTTTATTCTTTTTCCATTTCCATATCATAAAAATGTAACCGGATCGCTCGCCTACTCAAGAATTACAAGGATTCTCGAGTGGGCGAGCTCGCTTTAGTTCACATGAAGCTATTAAAATAGTTCAAAGTCGCTCAGAGTGGTGGCCACAGCTCTTAATTACTAAAGAACGTATCGATCCGAGTATCGGAGTACAAACGAGCAAACTGCAACCCACGTTATTTCAAGACGGTTAGTTTAGGAATGTGTGGCCACAAGGGCGACGGTACCACTGTCCAAATATTTATACGTCCTGCCTAACGTGATATCGGCAGCCTCTTTAAGTCTCGTTTGAAAAGGGAAATGTTAATAAGCCCAACTCCAAGTGCATAAGCCCAACCCCATATGAATAGAAGTGCATGTTTTTAATTGACAGCAGGTCATTGATATGCCGAATGGACAGTGTTGGTGAGAGCACCCAGCGTTGTGAATCGCCAGCGTTAATTGTTTCGGTATCGGAGCAAGTACTGTCCACAAAGACCTCAATGCTCCGACCGTCGAAAAAACAGGTATTCCATTTGCAGAGTCCTTAAGGGATTATATATTTTCGGTATGACAAAAAGACTGATAAGAAACGAACCTATCTAAAATTCTCATGTCCCGGTGTACGTAATTGAACTTTTCCGAAACGGCTCGACCGATTCTCATGAAATTTGTGTGCATGTTGGGGAGGTCCGTTTTTACATACCCCTAAGTAAGAGCATTTTTCATCTAAGTGCCTAAGTGTGCTATCTATTGCATTGTAGTAATAGATATAGTTATAGCTCAAAAGTGAATTTTCTGGCCCCAACTGCATCTGAGCGGCCCCCAGGGTAAATTGCCGCAAGTTAGAAACACGCAACTTTTGATCGCCATCCCTGAAACACTCACGTCAAGTCTCTGACTATAATTAGTGGCTTTATTCAATAATTGAACGAACGCACAAATAAAAAAACTAAACGTGAAAAGCAAAATATAGAATTAAAAATAGATAATAATATAATATCCACCCCGAAGCAAGTTGCAAATGTTTTTAATAGCTTTTTTTCGTCTGTTGGACAGCAGCAGGCAAGTAGTGAGTCTAGCGAACACACAGGTACAAACGTACAAGTCCTATGTCCCATTGAAAACACCTTCTTTCTTCGACCTGTAGATCCTCAAGAAGTATACGATCTAATAAGAAACTTAAAGAGTAAAAAAAGCTGCGGCATTGACGAACTCCCACCCTTCATTAAAGCAATGTTCTAAAGAATTAACACTCCCATTTTACTTGCTGTTAAATCAGTCTTTTGAAGAAGGAGTATTTCCTGACAACTTAAAAAAAGCAATTATAAAACCCATTCATAAAAAAAACTCTAGAACTGACCCAAATAATTACAGACCCATAGCACTCTTGCCAACTGCCTCAAAAATTTTTGAAAAGGCGATGTGTAATAGGGTTTACTCATTTTGTGAAAAATATAAAACATTTCATGAATCACAAAATGGCTTTAGGAAAAACCGTTCCACTACGTTAGCAGTATATAAATATATTCAGGAAGTCTTAAACATTATAGATCACAAGGAATACGCAATAGGCATATTACTTGACATGTCAAAGGCATACGACAAAGTTCAATACAACATTTTATTAAATAAACTATATGGGATGGGCATACGCGGTAGAGCACATGAATGGTTTAAATCCTATCTACAAAACCGAGAACATCTAGTGGAAATTGAACATTTTGACCACAATAGTAATGAGATAAGGAACATCCGCTCTGACAGAGAAATCATCAACGCGTCAATACCACAGGGTAGTGTCCTCGGGTGTCTGTTGTTCCTCATCTACATTAACGACCTGCCCAAAAGTATACCAGTACCCTGTGTGTTGTTCGCCGATGATATTTCTCTATTAACTTCATGTCTTAACAATAGTAACTTAAATGAAAAGCTAGAACAATTGCTTACTGCCACAATAACTTGGATGAATAAACATAACTTGGAAATTAACTACTCTAAAACTAAGATAATGACCTTCTATCCACCTCAAAAAATACCACTTAATATAGATTTTACATATGAAAATAATAAAATTGAAGTTGTAAAGGAATTTAGTTTGCTCGGCCTCAACATAGATACTCACGTTAGTTGGAAATCCCATATTCAAAAACTTAAATCTAAATTATCTACATTTTCTTATGCTCTTTCTGAAACAAAAAAGACTACAGACCTTCAAACTGCACTTGCTACTTATTACGCTTTTGCATTTTCGTGGTTAAACTATGGTGTCACCTTGTGGGGAAACAGCACAGATGCACCATCATTATTCACCCTGCAAAAAAAGCTTATAAGGATATTAGTAAATATAAAAGATACAGACAGCTGCAAACCTCATTTTATAAATTTAAAAATTTTGACTCTCCCTTGCATATATATTTTAGAGACATGTAAGTTTGTTAAAAAACACCAAGAATTTTACACAACGAGAGAAAATAAACAAACCAAGTATGTGTTAAGGCACAAAAATAGACTAAACTTACCACAATCGAGATTAAAGATGCATTCAACTAGCCCATATGTCATGTCTATAAAAATATTTAATAAATTACCCGAACATATAAAGAAAGAAGATAAGCTTAATGTTTTTATTCATAAATTGAAACAATTATTACTACAAAAAAGCTACTATCACATAAATGAATATTTAAACGACAATTTTTAGCAACATACCTGCCTATAAAAACAAAGACATTTTTAAATTAGAAGACGGCACAAAGACATTTACATAAAGACATTGACTAACATTGACTAGATTGATTTTTTTTTTTTTTATTGTTACGACATTTCAATTATTTTGACATTTATTTAATATTTGACAAGTATTTGACATGTTTTATTTTTTATTATAATTTGAATTACAATTGACATTGAATAATTTATATATTTTAGAATATTTATATGAATTTATAATTTTGCATGTAAGTATTTTGAAAATAATATATACACAACAATCATATATGTACCATTTATATATATTTAATATTTAATTAAAATACTGCAATAATAAGACAAACTTGTAATTTGTAATGCGTAAGTGATTCGAATTGTCTAATTACCTTTTAGTATTTAACATTGAAAGTTTTCATTCCTCCTCTCTCCTACGATTGCCGTGCCCGACAGGGTCCATGATTGTTACCACTATATTTAAGATCTATATTACATTGTGGAGTGCAATAAACGTATTGAGTATTGAGTATTGAGTATTAACTTCTAATGATTTTAATAGTTATTTTGTTCAGTTTGTATTAATAAAAAGCATATATAAAAAGTGTTTTAATATAAAATACGTCATTTATTAGTCACATATTCCATACAAAAATAAAGATAAAGAAAAATATTTTTAACAGAAAACCCCAGGTACCCCTAAAATTTTTGACCGTAGCAACCGTAACATAACCTCGATTAAAAACATAAAAGAAGTATCTAAAGAAATATCCATACTTCTTTTCTTTTTTCCTTCCTGCATGTAAAATGATAAAATTCTTCTTGCTCTTCATTTCAAGTAGAAAAATAGCAATCAAGACACGTGTAATTAAAACATCAGAGTCTGAACGTTTCGGTCCAGTGTGAAATATAATATGAATGGGCGTCACTCGTCTGTCGGGGTTTTCATTTGAAACGATTGGGGTTTTCATAACAGCTTTTTTTTCAGATTGTTATTAATGGGAAAATGGAGGTACTTTTTCATTGTTTTTAAAACCTGCGATAGAATTTTCGAATTTTCATTCTTGCATTTTTTTTCGCCAATGCATTTTTGTTTTGCATTTTTGCGAAATACAGGTATAGTTTATATATTTACCCCTTTTATATATTCAAAATGTACAATGGCGGACTTAACGCCTAAGTGCTTCTCTACCAGCCAACCAAAAGGGTGATGCAGAGATATCAAGAGATAGTTAACATTGTAATATGGAGATTAATTTATATCTGATAGAAATAACACTATTTAATCTAGCACAGATTTGGAGTTCCGTACAAACAACAATCTAATTTAAACGATTCCATTCTTCGCTTTGGGTACGGAACCCTTGCTATGCAAGATTACTGTTTATATAAATGAAATAGCCTGCAAATTATAACATACCCCTTAAATTAACTGCTCAGATCCATTAATTTCCTTGAGTTTCTTGTCCGATGACACCACAAAAGGGTAAACGGTCTGGTTTGGCTAAGCTCCCGATGTCATTAATTACTCCTGCAAAGCCTGTTTCAGTCAGAGGGAATGTGTAGAATTCTCTTTAACATTTAGTGTTAAAACTGCCAGTCATTGTTTACTCTGCATCTTTGGGTATTAGAATGCAAGAAAATGACCGACAAATATAGATTTGTACTAAAATTTTCAAGGGATCTCAAAAATTATAATCAAAACTCATTTATTCAAATTAGGCTACTAAGAAGCACTTTTTGAAGGTCAGATTACATTAGACCGCCCAATTGCGCAATCCCTTCATCGCTTCCTAGGTGCTTTTGCTGTGAGAGAAGAAACGGCGCAACAAACTCCCCAGCAGCACACTTCTTTCCGTTTACAATTTTATTGTTATATACTTAGCACAATAACAAAATAGGTGTAGGTGCCATCTAAGGCATGTAGCTAAGTATATTTTTCTAATCGCTAACGATAATACATAACACCTATATCTTCAATTGGAAATACATGCACCAATCAAATCACATATCAACCTCTTACTAAACGACACAAACAAAAAAAAGTATAAACATGAAATGTTTTTATCGTCGCTTCCAAAGACCTCTATTAGAAGTAATGTCGTGTTGCTACCCAAACGCCTCATCGTTTCCGTATTTAAGGTACTTTTACTAGAGAGGTAAAGATGAATGACCAAGTGATCATCATAATTCAAGAACTTTTTTTTGTCGAATATTGATTATATTCCCGTGGATTGAAACACACATTTCAATCCGGAAAACAAAAAAAGAAAAGGCTGGTCGGGACGCAAACGTAAAGAAATAAAAATACTTAAGTAGGTACTCAGAAAAATATGTTCAGCAGTGGACCGCGATGGGCTAAATTGATTGATTGATACAAAAAAAATATCCAGGACATCAAAAAAGAACCCCCAAATTCCTTTCATTTTCATCTTTGACGCTACTGTGACACTCACATCCCTAGTTACGGACAAGGGTCAGCGCACTTGACCTTACAATACAAAGGAACATTATCCTGTGACCTTAAGACTGCTCTTATTATTTCAGTTCCAAGGGACCCGCTACCACCACTTAAACTAACACTATGCTAATTGAACGAGCGGGATAGAACACTGCAGAATGTAGAACGTTGTCTCGCTCACACAGCTGTAACAGTTTTACTTTGGGACATGGTACCGGGGTTCTATATTGCGATATAGGTTATGAGAAACCGATATACGAGATTTCTTCGTGCAAATTAGTTTTCTGGACAAACGGTTGGTAATCGTGGTGGAAGCTAGCGATGTGTGCGAAACGTTTTTGTAGTCGATTTGATATTAGAAGTGTGTTATATATGATTGAATTTACTGGGTAGGAATATTGGAGTATTTAGGCTGCATTCTGGCTGGGTTCTGTTGTGTACTTTTTGATAACTATTTTTAATTTCATGGTGTTTTCAAATTATTTGCATTATACTAAAAATCATTGACTGTCGGCTGTCACATATTTTCTTAAATATATATAATGGCAAGATATTCTGTTTAAATTGCTATTCAGCCCTCTTCTCTCCTCTCCTAACTTTAACGTATCCGGCACGGTCCATATTGTATCTTTAACTTATTTTTAACCATTGTTGTAACATAATTATTGCCATGAATAAAATATTTACTGTTGATATGAATGACGTTGTCAACGAGGAAATAAAATTCTAAGTAAGACAATATTTATAAAGAATCCTAGTCTTAGCTCATAAGTACGACACGTGCCTTTCAAAACTTAACTCAAAGAATGAAAAAAGAATATTAATTGAATCAGATTAAAGGAACAAGTGTTAAATTTGCAGCACAATGTGAAATGTTACTTTCGGTCATAAATGTAAGAAAGTCTTACCTAAAATGCCAAAGCCCAAAGATAAATTGACTAATAAACATAGTAGACGAGAAATACCAAGTTTAGGACCAACATAGTAGACCTGAAAAACCCAAGTTTAGGAGCAACAGTAAATGGAAACACATGTTGGAACATAAATCTGTCAAGGTTTGTCGTTAACCGGACAGTAACTCAAAAGCCGACAAAGGAAAAGTTTTACAAGCGGACAATATTGTATCAAATAAAGGGATTTGTCAAATGTATATACAGTTCTAATGACTGAAAATTTGAAGAAGAATAGAGACACTTCTTCTTCTTCTTTATCTTCACGGGATAACTTTGTGTGAAGAGACCCGGTCCTTCTTTAAAAGTGTATACTGGGATGCAGGTCCAACATGTAGAAGCCAAGTTTATAACTGTTCAAATGAACGATGACGATCTAAGGTAGATGCAATACTGTTTTATATTGTGGAAATAAAATTACGTACCTTAGTAACAGAAGTGATTTCACTTCATCAGATTTTTTTCCAACTATGTTGTGGTCAGCTTCCAATCTTACCGGATGTAACTAAGTACCAGTGTTCTACAAGGCGCGACTTCCTACTTGAGCTCCTCAACCCAGTTATTTGGGCAACACGATACCCCTTAGTTAGAGTGGTGGTCAGCACAGAACACATATACCCCTAGAGGGGTTGTCAGACTTTCTAACTTCTAACTATCCGTAACGACGATGCAGAAATAACAACCTGGACCCACAATTTTAAGAATTGTATGCTCATTAAACAAGAAAAATAACTTGAAATATGCCGAAAATAATTTCAAGTTTAAAACTAAACAGTATTTTCTATCTAACATTTCCAGACTCCTTCAAAAGCAACAAAATTATCCTTTCAGAATCTAGGCACTTAAATGTAAAACAAATTTGTTCCCAATTTGTTTGCTTCTAAAAACGTCTGGACGTCAACCCGTTGAAGTAACCATAAACGACCTACCCCTTCGACGTATCCTAAAAAATAACCTCACGCAAAAATAACCTTTAGTGTCTGAGGTTATAATGAAGGTAATTCCATGAAGGTTTTGATTTGGGAAAGTACTAAGACCGCTATAAAGAGGAGATAAGTCTTTCTACATATTTATGATGAGAGTTTTTTAATACTCTTCAAGGAATCTTTTTAAAGGGTTTACGGGAGTGTGCCCTCGATTCGCAGATGTTTCTTTGGTACTTGGTTTTTGATGAAGCTTGGGTTGTTTACGAGGTGATTTGCCGTCAAGGGCATTCAAGGGCCATAGGGATTGTCTTTTAAAAGCTAAAGAAATGGGTCCGATACTTTCGATCATGGCTTTAGAAATAATACTGAAAAATGAAACAACAATTACATCTTAGAAAGGAAAAACGCAGATGAAACCGCGAGTCACAACTGCTTTATTTTACCCGTAATTTCAAAACAAACTAATGAGTTGTTTATGTATATTATTTTACGTGTATTATTTATAGTGTGTGCCGTGACAGTTGTGTTTAAACAACCCAAAAAAAATCTCATATAAATATTTACGTGCGCGCATCATTCATTGCATGGTGTTTGATACAAGGCATAAGAGATATTCTTACGTTTCGGATGCATCTGATTATATGGTAAATGTACATCCATCCTGGTGTCAGAGTTTGAGTGGCCTAATAGGTAGGTTTAATACATCCTGGGAAATTGTCTGGTGTTCTGGTTTCCTTACGATGTTGATGCATTGGATTCCATCCCTACTCTGGACAAATGTTTACGTGATGAGCACGATCATTCGTTCTGTGCTTGGGTGTAATATGTCGTTCTTATATATGTATGAATTTAGAAGGATTTTTTTAATCAGTTGTCTAGTAGTCATAATACAAGCTTTGCTTAATTTGAGACTAGATGGCGTTGTGTGAAAGTACTCAATACTCAATCATTTATTGCATTCCATATGTTACAGAGATGGTAGAAAATAAATAGCAGTTCAATATGGACCCTGTTGGGCACGCAAAAAATATAGGAGAGAGGAAGAGGGCAGAATAGCAATTCAGACAAATTAATATTGCCATAAATAATAATTGTATAATATTAATAATAGTTGTTACTTTTACTATGGTTTGTTTAGGCAGGGTGATTTAAATTTACGATTGTTTTATCATCCAGAAACTCAGACAGAAAATCAGTAGTGGAAAATAACAAAGTCCCTCCACACGGAAAAAGAGATTAACGTAATTTATTCGCTCCCGCTCTATCTCTTTCTATTCCTCATACCAGGAGCGTTGGACGTTTAACGATGCCGTACTGTCATATCCCCTTGATGGTAGAGTTAAACGTATACCAACCTTCTTGGAAGACAAATAAGTCAAATAAATCGTCATAAACATAATAAGCCCTCATCGCTCACTGCTTGTACCACACGCCGTCCAACGTTTATAAATATGGCGTCTGTTAGTTTCGTCTCGGGCATATCTCAAATTGTCCGCGCGTTGTCGCTTACCGACTTCAACATTTATATGCTTTAACTGTAACATTCGAACTGACTTTTTCGGGGTTATTAAATAAAATATTTGATTCTATTTTGGGGTTGATTTTGGTGGTTGCTGGCTAGGGCGTCATTTCCCCCCTTTCCTCGTGAGACATACCCTCTAGAAAGTCTATTTGTCAATTTGCAAATTTATATTTCTTAACATACGGGGATAAGGGTTGCATGTAAAAGAAAAAGAAAAAGAAATTCCTTGTTTTGACCTCTTGCTATTATTCTCTGGAAATTTCAGTCAAATCTATTCAGAACTTTTCGAGATATTGCCGGACTCATCTACATACAAACACTCTAAAAGACGCAAAAACGCAAAAAGTATCTTTGAAAAATAATTGTAAATTTTTGCTCTTTTCCATTGAATGACCCGAAAATCATCGACGTCGCGATATATTTCCTACCATAGCCACTTTTGAGACCAAAACAGCACGGCAACAATGTATTGCAACCCGCGCCAAATTACTTGTATCGTCGAACCGAAGAACAGAGCCGAATTAACCCGAATCAATACGAAGGGTTTTAATATCCAACTTATGTTAAATCGAAAGGGTTTATCAGGGATTTTTTGGGTTCGATATCCTTAGGAATGGATAACAATTAAAGTTTATACATCTGCTGATCGTTTTGGAATTCTGCAATATTTCCTTTTATATGTATAAAATAAAAAAAAATAGCTCTTTTTGTAATTTTATTAGGGTTAGATTTTAATCGGAATAGTGGGTCTTCATTATTAGAGATGAGGTTTTGTCTACTTGCTTTTGCCCGCATTAGCATTTGAGTTTGCTCAAAAGTATGAAAACATTAGTTAGATCTACTCTGCTTATCAGGACTCAGTTGTGAGGTGAGATTCCTGGCACACCTTTTTAAATATTTGTTGTACCCGTATAGTTTACCCAACAAGCGTTTTAAAATACTTGTAGAGTGGTAAATGCCTCCAATGCTGGACAAAGAAGTCCTGTCATAACCTGAATTAGATTAAATATATTTTCCATCAAAAACCAACAATGCTATGTATGACCAACCGCTATCGCCAATGTAATATTATAGTAAGGGTCTTGCATCTTTTGTCACAAGAAATTGTGTTTCAAAACTTTCAGGTTTTTTATTGAACAACTTATAAGTTTATTCTGAACACGTTTGGACCATCGGCACGGGTCCCTTGTCCGAACTTCAAAGTGGAAGAAGTTGAAATAAAAATTCAATTTTGAAATAATAAAAAACAAAAGTTTTCTCTGACTTCATAGTTATAGTAATTTGAATAGTTTTTGATCGATGTCGTGTTAATTAAAAATAGTATTTAAATACACATATTACTAGCTGTTAAAATTATTTTCAGCCTACTTTATTATAAAATCAAAGCTTGCTGTTTTGTTTATTTCTAATTTTTAATCAGATGTGTTTGACTCAACCATGTTTCATCGTTTTCGCCATCGTTTTGATAGGCTTGTCCAACCTGTTTGTATCGACTGCGGCAGAGGGGAGGGCTATGTTTTTCAAGCGGTGATGAACTTTGGCCCGCCTTACGGTTGAATGTATTTTGACGTTTGAGGTGTCATTACATACTGTCTACGTCTTTGTCAAATGGAATATAGACTTTGACTGTATTGATACACGAGTGGTTAGCGCGACGTGTCGCGGTTTTATCCCCGCGTACGATTAACGTTTGGATGTTAAATAAATGCGGACAACATCACATACATTGTTCTGAACCCAAAGTAAGTTGCTAAAGCACTTGTGTTATGGAAGTCAGATACAACGAAGGTACCACAAACACCCAGACCCGAGACAATGTAGAAATGGCAATTTTTAAATTGACCCGCCCGGGGATCGAACCCGGGACCTCAGACCTAGCGACACCTTGAAACCGGTGCGTACGCCGAGGCGGAAGTGGTTTTAAGTACCTATACTGGCAAAAATGGGTATTTAATTAAATCGGTATATTCCGCCAAACAGAATTCCAAAAACTATTGAATACGTCACGTTATTAAAAAGTAAGCAGGATAAAAAGTGCTTTAGTTTGGTAGTGTGTGCTAAAAACATAATTTGCTTGTAAAAAGCGCACTTTTAAGTGACGTGCAAGAGATTTTAAATCACTATATCCCCTTATTCATTTGATTACGAGATAAAAATATATTTTTGAAATCTCTCTGACGTACTAAACAGATTTTCTTGTCAAATTCCGTATTGTTACATAGTTCTCATAGAGCCCCGACTAACTTAACGTAGTTAACTTTGACGGTGAGGAGTTTAACTGTAGTTCAACTGTTTAACTGTTTGTTAGGTGTATAAGTTACATTAGTAGGTAGCGAGATTCTCTTAACTTTTAAGCTATTGTTTTGTTCATTATGTAAAGGGAATTTGTTTTGTGATGAAAAACTTCTTAGGGATCTGTACCCATAGGTGATTGGGGTATAAACGGAATCCCCAACCCTAATAGGGTCCTAGGTTCTCTTCTTGGCGATAAGAAGTTCATGGTTCAGTCCTGAAATTCATTTATAAGGCCTTGATGTTCAACGCATGGATTTGTATACACGAGGTGCTCATTCGATTCCAACTCAAACAAAAGTACCAATGTGACTGTATCAAAGTTACATGTATTTTATTTATTATTCTAAGATGCCACTAACTCTAAATTCAGAATTTGAAATCGCCTATCTACAGACAGCTAGCGTGATGATCAATGCTCAACCCTTCCCTATACGGGAAGAGGTCTGTGCCCAGCCGTGGGACTTATATAGGCTATCATTTCGTCTTGTAATTGAGGATTACTTGGCTCTTATATCATAATTATATTTTTGGTTTGATTTGTATTCAAAATTCGTGCCAACTCTTTCATACGTCAAAATAAGGTTGAAATTACCATAACATATTGAGACCTATTCTCGAAAGACCAAAACGCTTTGAACATTTCTATGTAGATACTACTTTATTCTGAGGTTGAAGGTTATTGACCTGAGGTGTTGGCGTGAATCAAATTTACTCCCGACCACACTGGAATACTGATGTGTGGGGCAAATAACCTGACTGGTTACGTTACGTAATATTGGTCTTTTATCTTGCACGTCATTTCGAAGGGAATGCTTGGAAACGGCGAAAATTTGAGCCAAAGCCAATCTGCTTTGTGGCTAAATACATTTCTTGAACTGCTGGGCACAGGTCTCTTGAAGAGCCTTTCGGGATTAACCGAAAGGGTTTCTAAGGTACACAAAGCCCAACCATGTCCCTTCCGGAATAGAAAGGGACATGAGGAGAAGATGGACAAGGGATAGGAGAATATGAAGAGTGTCCAATTTAATCCAATAGAAGCAACGATACCTTCCATATTCAAATCCATCAAGCCAATTGGGCTGGCAAAGCAAAAAAAGACACGTCTACGTGTTTCAGTTGTTTTTATATGAAATGCAATAGATCACAGTTTAAATATAAACTAGTCCTTTTAGAAAGGTCACTCGCTGCCCTACTCTAGGACTTTACTGTGAGGTGCACTAAAGGTCAAAGGTTACATGTAAATCTCAGCGGGACTGCAGTGTTATATTTAGTCAACCTGGATTTACTGAGATAAATAGCTAAGTCTAATTTATTGACCTAAATATCTAACGTGGAAAGTGCAAGTGGAAGGATTACTCTACTGAAATTTAAAAAGGGAGCTACAAAAATTTCCTATGTATAGAACTAAGTATTAGTATAAGTGAATTCCTGAATGAAAACGATTTTATGACATAGAATATTTTAATAAGGATATATAAAATGTATAATATTGAAAGGCTCTTGTAACGGTTATTTTTAATTTAGTTTATCTCATTTAAGTACTTTTTTTTTAAATAAATATCATACTATATTATAATATAAATTTTATGTACCTAGTTGATCAAAATTTGCATGCCTTGAGTGCATAAGTGCTTTGAATCTTCCTAACTTTTTAATGATGTGATAAAATGAAAAATTCGTATGCGGTTATTTAGAAAACCTGTCTGACGAACTGCTTAGATTGCTTTCGTTAAATACTCTATTCCGCTTGTTAATTCCAACCATTTGAGAAGATCATCAACGCGCTGTAGAAATTGTAATGTGTGATTGTAAAGTGTTATTTGTCTACAAGTCAAGAACAACTTCGCAAAAAAATACTTAGTTATTTCTTCCACTCAATGTTTCTGTTTCCCCCAAAACTGGGAATAATAGCAACATATACATTACTGGGCCCAATAAGAGGGTAATACGGGCTTTGCGTATTATTGTCGGGCAAAAAGCTTCGGATTCAGAGAAATGACCTGAACAATGACCTTCGGGAATAGGGATGTGACACGAAAAAAAAAAAAAAATATTATTTATTTGACACAAGTAAACATAATCATAAAATCTTACATCGAGACCTCCTTTTAAGTAAGTATTTACCTGTGCTAGGAGGCCTCAAATATCGAACACGAATATCGATACACGTTTAAATCATAGTTTATTTCGAACTACGAAGGAGATTTTATTAATATCAATTTAAGTTTGGGAGTTACCTAATGGCCTGTTCATCTAGTGGTTAGTAGTGGGTCGATTTTCACTTTGGCAAAACGCTTTGTGTGCTGAGCACAAAAGTTTGTTCAGTGCTTGGGTGTAATTCTCTGTAATATGCATATATTTTGAAATACCTAAGAATGTTTATCAGTTTTCTAGTAGGCACAACACTCATAATACAAGCTATCTTTACTTACAGACTAGATGGCGTTGTTTGAAAGTAGTGTAATTCAAAACAATCATTCTTATCAATGTAAAATTTACTAAATATACTAAGCCCGAAATATTGAAACGTCAATGCAAAAATCCCAGACAATTTTCCCGTCTTAAAAATTATACACGTAAAATACCTACATGCTATTTGCAACAAATCAACAAGACAAGAAAAGCTAACTATTAAAGAAGTCCAAAGAATACGCAAATTAGGTCGAGAACCATTCACATCTAATTGGTTATCACTTGACATCTCAAAGTATTTTCCATTCTTCGTATTCTTCAAATCTGCTACTGCAAATAAAAAGCAGCTTTAATATCGAAAATTTTAAGTTCCATATTCCTTTACACGACGTAATTGATCATCATAAGCTTTCTCGTTTCAAGTTGCAAGCACTCAACGTGTCAAACGTATCGATCACTCAATACAAATATTTTCAGCATTCAGTTTCTGTATTGATGGCGAGTATAATACTGTGATTAATACGGGTGCTTTGTGATGTTAACACTTTTTAGTCGACAGACAAGGTTTGGAAAATAATATTATTTTCCTCGAATGTATAATAAACCCTCTTTAAAAAAATAAGGAATTTAATCCACAATGGAATTCAAGTCACACAAAAACACCTCGACTCAGGATAAACCATCGTGAATCACGCAAATTCGATGCAAAATAAATATTAACTTTTCTAGAAAGTAAGTAGGTCTAAGAAAGAAATTGAATTTGTAGGACCAAGTTCTGTTCTGATATATTCTGGCGTAAAGAAAAGCAAACCGTCTGAGTGACGGACTAAGAGACGGTCAGACAACGGAGCCTTTAAATATAGCTCCGTTTTTTTCTCCTCGGAAAAGGGTAACCCAAATAAAACCGTTTAAGTGCGAGTCGGACTGGCGACTAAAACATCATCTGTAAGAAAGACAGAGAGGTGAGCAGTACCTCAGTAAAAACGTTTCGTTCTTCGTACGAAGTCTGTACATACCAAAACCTAAATATGGATAGTGATTAACAAAAACTTGTATCGATTATATTAATACGAGTCAGCGTAAAATATCTATTTCACGCCCCAGTATGCAAGCATCGTCATACATATTAATCTTCTCTCGATGTTATAAATATTCATTCGCCACAATATTCATCACTCTCTCAAATACCCTTTGATGTCCACACATCGTCTATCATTGACATGGTTTCTGCTGGATTTTTATGTAGTTTGCATGGTTTTATTATGTTGTAAAGCGGTTTTTGTGAGTTAATAAACACAAATAAACTATGTTGACAAAAATTTAAAAGATGTAATTTTAGAATCTCCATATTTCCATAACGGGCAAGTCACAATTATTACCTAGAAATAGCTATATTATAGCCGTTAGTATTAAATATAGAAATAATAGATTTATGAACCCACGTTTTTAAATGAACTCAAATAGTCTCAAAATCGGTCCAGCCAGCAGCATTTTATAGTTGTAAATTGCATTGTCATCGGGTTTGAAGCTAAGTTTAAGCCTGCTAGCTTATCGGGAAGTGCCTGAAAATTGAGTTGCAAAAATCCAACCGGAACAACAAACAAACATACAAGCAAGAAAATGAGTGTATAAAACCGTTGGAAAAAACGAATACTATCGTTATACGATAAAATATAAATCATCGATAACTGTCTAGTACAACACTAGCCATTTAAACATTGTTTTACGCATCTCGGTGTGTGTCGACTGGTGAAATACGAGGAAAACCGAGGACTGGATGCCCGACGGAGATTTTTATTTGAGCACGTTTTTGAAACTCACGAATTAATGGGTGTTTTAAAAAGTTTGCTGAGATTTATCACGTTTATTCTATAGAGTTTTTTTTGATTATTTTTTATTTATACAGAATGGTTTTTTAATTTGGTTATTTAAAATGAATTGGGCACGGGTTGGATTTCATCGCTTTAATTCTTTAAACTGAATTGATTTTGACATTGTCTGTTTGATTCCTACAATCTGTTTTGTCTACAGGAAAAAAAAATGTAGGTTGGGAATTTTATATTTGCCTTAACAATCTATAAAAAAGATTTATACGTGCACAGTGGTAGTTGGTTATTTCGATTTGAACCCCCACCCTTAAAATTAACCATATAATGGATGTAACTGCTACTTTTATCCGTCTTTTTAAAATCATTTTCACTTTTAATAACATTTCCATTTCACAATCACATCGACTACTCGGCCTACACTAACCCCGCCCATTTCCGAGTTATGATTGACGTTGACGATGACGTCACATCCATCCATTTGATCGACTGACAGTCAGTGGTGACGTGCGTGCTGCTCCATAACTCACGCCAGAGGCTGTGGTGCGCCTGATATTGCATCAAGCTATAGATGGGTGACTTGTATTCTGAGTTGATTGTTTTATTGTTCCTCCTTAAGGTATTTGACAAAATTTTATAACATAAGTTTGTTTAGATTCAGAGAGAATTAAAAAAAATATTGTATGTGTATTTTTCATTTCATCACATCATTAAAAAGTTGGGAAGACTAAAAGCACTTAAGACGATAAAATGTTAGCTTACTGGTAAGTGACGTCACACGAGATTTGACATCACTGTATAACCTTATTTTTTTTACTATTACGAGTATTTTTGTAAAACTGTCTGAGGACGTAAATATTTATTTTTGTAAAATGGCCTATCAGCCCGCATTTGTAACTAATTTGACAAACGCTAACCTCAACTCAAACTTCGTCACTGTCTTAATTAATTATGTAAAGGTAAGGTTTCCTGAAAAGTTTTTACAGAAACTTCATTTTGTTATGTATTTAACTGGGTAATAAGTCTGTCTAATACGCCCGGCTTGTTTTTAGTCGGTCTGAGTTGTGGGTTGAAGTCCTCCATTTTATTAGCGTTCCACCTAGGAAACCCAAAAAAGCACACTATAAAGGAGTATTTGTTTTTTTTTCTATGATATGCTGTCCTTACAGATCGGCAATCTCCGTTAATCTATAAATTTTCCCTATACCACTCCTCCTTGAACGAACCCTAACAGTAAATATGCCACTTATTCAATTCAAAACTTCTTCCTGGTACTTTCATTAGCCAGTTTTAAATTATTGTTAATACTTATAAATTGTTACGTACCGGCGAACTTCGTTTTGCAAAAAAAAAGTACATAAGAATAGGACCAGCTGTTTAGGAGGAGTACATTAGCATACACACGCATAGTAGAATGATAAACATAAAAAAATCTTACAAAAATATTAATTTAATAACTTACAAATGACAAATGTTTGTTTCAAATACAATTACATCTGCAAACGTATTACGGCGTTAAAAATACGTTTACTTGTCAGGTTTAATCCAAAGATTTATTATTATCTCTCCGCCATCTTGAATTATTACTCAAAAGTAGTATTTAAAGAAGACTTACGGGTAAGGCAATTGAAAAACTTTTTACACGATGAGGCGAATTTTTAACTTTTAAATAAGCAAGTTGGGTACTTTGAAAACTTGCGTATATCGTTTTAATAAGTTCGGATGTTACTTATCTTTCAACTTTTAAGTAATGGCAAAGTAAGTTACCAAATGGATGGCTTAAATAATTATTGTTTATTTCATAAATCATCTCTTTTAAATATGTTTGAGCTGTTATTTTCACTCTTTCTGTACCTACGCTATATATTAACTTCTGGTAACTAATAAGAGGTAGCTAGGTACGTTGTTTATTTGAACATTTAGTTCAATAGCTTTCAGTACGATTTTTTTTAACTATTAAGAAATTTTCAATAAAAGTCATTTCTATTACAAGTAGCCAACAACAACATTAATCGAATCTTATTTTTTGTACCTGAATTATAGACTAAAACATTTTTGTCTTTATTGAAACGCCAGACATTTTGATGTGTTCAATTTAGCTTGTTCTGCCAGAACACCGAAAAAACAAACCTGTTTATTACTCCAGATTCTGTAGCTCTCAAAGTGCATATTAAGATAGTATCGTGTCGCCGCCTTAGCTGTAAAATTACTTAATTTAGTCCATAGTTATACAGGCTGATGACGCAGAACTCTGAATTTTGTTTTTAAACATTTATTTTCAACAGCCGACACTAAAAGAGGTTTGTTATAAGTTTGACGTGTCTGTTAACATAGCCAAGTCGAATGGATTGAGTGATTTCTGTTAGTTTGTTTTGTGTATAAGGTGAATTATGTGCCATTGTCTTTAAATATGCTTAAAAATAAACGGGTGTCAATATACGTATATATGGGTGCAAATATATTTGGTGTGAACGTAAGTAAAAGCGTACTGAAATAGAATATTGATGATAATCAAGGGAGTTCTTAGCTTCGTTCGTTTAGATAATTGGTGTTTTGAAAAAGGGATATGTAAATCTGATTGTATTAAACTAAGAGCATCTACTACATCAAAATCTTTGCAATTCTGCTAAAGATGATTTGTCATGTGGGTTATTGTCGGGGTTTTTATTATTTTCTAAGTTTGTCTTGTTGTTTGTACCTATCGAATTTAATTGAATCCAGTAATCTATACTTCTATATCGATACTAATATATAAAGCTGAAGAGTTTGTTTGTTTGTTTGTTTGAACGCGCTAATCTCAAGAACTACTGGTCAAATTGAAAAATTCTTTTTGTGTTTAATAGACCATTCATCGAGGAAGGCTTTAGGCTATAAACCATCACGCTGCGACTAATAGAAGCTAAGATATAATGGAAAATGTGAAAAAAAACCGGGCAGGTATATCTAAATCATAACTTATATCTTCTACCCACGGGGACGTAGTCGCGGGCAACAGCTAGTTTGGTATGAATTTGCCACACCTTTTATGGGGGCAAATAGAACAAACGCCTAAGCTAGCTTTAACAAAATGTATAACTAACCGTCTTGCGTAAGGGCTCTTTTCGTAACTGCAAAGTGAAAATGCAGAAATATGAAACGTTATTTTTGAAACAACCTTTATTTCAGTCGCTAATGCATATCGTTCAATTAAGAATCATATTTATATTAATTACTGAATTCAAAACGAAATAATAAGTTACTGAATATTCATTAAGTAAATATCGGTAGGAGAAAAAGCAGGATTCTTTTTATCTGACTTGACTTGATTTGAATTCAATTAATGCATTATGATAATTCAATAATTGAAATATTGACGAGATTGTATGAAATTATGAGTTCATTTACATGATATAGATGAATGCATTGCTTTTTTAATGGGACGGTGTATTTACTAATAATCCCGCTGCTGGACACAGGCCATAAATTAATTTTGCAGTTTAAGTATTGATCACCACGCTAGCTCACTGCTGCCTTACGAAGGTTTGCAGAAGAATTTTTGAAATAGATTTTGATTATCGTATTCACAATTGCATGTAATGCATTAATTCTGATAGTTTTTAAACTCTTTTTTGGCTTTAAGATTTATAATTTTAATAATTAAAAAATTTGTATGCTTAATACCTCAAGCGTGGCTGAAAGTCCTTACAAATTTTTAGCAGTTTTTTTACTAGTCACGTGGATATTCGTTATTGGGTTGCAATCGTGGTTTCCTACATCCTACCTGTACCTTTACATGTATGAATTTATGGAAATTTGTAATTCCCAAATGTTTTTTTTTTTTTTTTTTTTTTTGTTTATGGCAATCTGCTGTTCTTTACAACAATTTCTGCCAGTGTCGTGTAGTGATAGCACATGGGTAAATTGTAATTATTTACTGGGACAGTTTCCTTTAATATTTTGTTTCTTTTTTACCTGAAACAACACAAATATAGGTGTTAGTAAATATTAATACTTATCATACAGATTATGTACAAACATATAATATATAATACTACATATAGAATAATTACAATCTTATTTTGTTAATTATTATAAATTTAATAAAGGCACATATAATTTGGGGATTGGGAAAGAAGGAAAGGAGATGACGGACATTAACTGGGTGTTGGATTTTTAAGTTACTTATGACCTGATCCATATTAAAGGAATTGTTGCAGGGGCAGTTGAGGAAAATGTGGTCTAGGGAGCCCTCCTCTAGACCACATCCACAAAGGGGATTGTCACGGACACGAATTTTGTGAAGGAAGATTGGAGTACAGCAATGACCAATGCGGATACGGCATATTACTGACGTAACCCACTTTGGGACCTTTTTGAATTTATAGAACCAAGGTTTGGAGGGGATAGAGGGTTGGATTGCTGCGAGTGCTCCGCCCTTGGTCTTACTGGTCTCTGACCAGTAAGATTGCCAGGCTTTGAAGAGGTCTATTTTAGCCTTATGGATCAGGTCATAAGTTTCTACTCTGTAATGGGACTTGTCGGCTAAGCTACTGGAGATAGCCGCTTTAGCGGCTGTATCCGCGCACTCATTGCCTGCGATGCCCATATGGCCTGGTATCCATACAAGTATTACCTCTATATCCTTACTGGAAAGAAGATGCAAAAGGATTTTAATTTCTATAATGATTGGACTTCGGAGGTTATCTTTTAAAGAATTTTTGACAATTGCTTCCAGGGCACTTCTGGAATCGGAGAAAATGACCGCTTTTGTAATATTACTATGCGAAGAGATGTATGAACATGCCTCTAGGATGCCAATACACTCTCCAGTGAACACTGATGTCTCTGGAGGGCATTGGAATTGGAGAAAAGTTTGTTGGTTCGAAATGTAGACGGCAACCCCAGTTTTGCCGTCTGGGCTAAATTTAGATGCGTCTGTAAAGAATCGAAAATGCTCCGGCCACTTATCATTTACAAACTGGGAAAAGTACTGATTCGCCTGAACAGTCTCTTTATTGAGGCCAATACTGGGGATGAAATTGGGGACAAAATGTACGACGTTGTATGGGGAGGCAAAGACGGGTAATTTACAACACTGGCGAATCGGGGCAGACTCTCCGACCATACTTAATTTACGAAATGAGTTTAATACTAAAGGGGGGACTTTATGTTTCCAATATGGACTTTGTCTAAACAAGATATCCAAGGTGGATAGTCGCGGCAATAACTTGTGGTTAGAATTAAAGAAGACCTTATACATAAATTTGTCAGCAAGGTATTGCCTGCGAAGGAGAAGGGGAGGGTCGCCACTCTCAACCTGCAGCGCGTTAATCGGTGTAGATCTCATACAACCCAATACAATGCGGAGGGATTTGGACTGGACGATGTCTAACCTAGCCAGTGCAACTTTGCTGCACGGCTCCATCCAAAAGTTAGCATAATCCAACAGACTCCTTATTGTGGCATTGTAAATGAGTTTTAATGTGAACGGATGAGCACCCCACCAAACGCCTGCGAGAGCACGCAACAAATTTAGCTTCTTCTCACATTTGTCAACGACATAGCCAATATGGGAGACACCAGATAATTTTGAGTCCAGGATGACACCCAGGAATTTCACGCGACCCACTAAGTTAATAGGGGAGCCTTCAATTTCCAGGTGAACATCCGGAATAACTCTTTTCCGAGTAAAGATAACTGCGGAGCTCTTAGAGGCAGACAAAGTGAGACCGTGAGAAACTAGCCAGTGGTTTAGGGAGTCGAGAGATACTTGCATGGACGCCGAAGCCTGATCAATCGATGCCTTCGGCAGATAAAGACAGAGATCGTCCGCATACTGCAAGATCCGACAGTCACTGTTGAGGGATCTATGGAGGTCAGAGGTGTATATACTGTAAAGTAGGGGGCTAAGGACCGAACCTTGAGGGAGACCTTTCCAAAGGGTTCTAGATTCAGAATCTACACCAGGGATGTGAAGCTTGACGTAGCGTTCGGAAAATAAGTTACAGATGCAGTGTCGCATCTTAGCCGGGATGCTCATCTGTCGTAATTTACTAATGAGCACGGGAAGAAGAACATTGTCATATGCAGCTGAAATGTCAAGGAAGACCGCTAAAACGGACTCGTTTTTTGAAAAAGCGATACGCGTATCCGTGACAAGGACGCCAATGTCATCCATGGTGCTGACACCTTTTCGGAAACCAAATTGTGACTCTGCTAAAAGATTGCGGTTCTCCACAAACCACTCCAATCGATTTTTAATAAGATGTTCTAAGATTTTACCAATGACGGGTGAGAGAGCAATCGGACGGAAATTATTTATATTGTCGGGGGTTTTTCCTGGCTTTAGGATCGGGATGATTAGCTGGGTTTTCCAGCTTTCTGGGATATGGGAGAGTGTGAAACAGGAGTTGATTAGGGATAGGAGGTACTGGCGACAACGATCACCAGACCTCTTGTAAAAGGAATAGGGAAAGCCATCAATCCCCGGGGCCGAGTCACGGACGTGGTTGAGCACTGACTCTAACTCACGTAACGAAAATGGCAGGTCCAAGGGGTCATAGGAGATGGAGGAAGGGACGAGGGCCGAAGGACATTCCTCGTTAAGAGGAACATAGGGAGGGGCTAGCTTACAGAGGAAGGGGGTCGCGAGGTCAAGAGGAATTATGGAAGGACTTTGGGATGAACAGCCTCGGCTGTATCCCTTAAACTTTTTCCAAATGACTGAGGATGGGGATGAAGGAGACAAGGAAGCGCAGAAATTCTTCCAACCCTCGTATTTCTTCTTTTTGAAGAGGCGCCTGGATCTAGCAAGGATCCGTTTATATTCCATCAGGTTGGTCACCGTCATAGACCCGACGTATCTGGACTCGGCTTCCTTCCGGGCTTTAACCATGGCTGAACACTCACGGTCCCACCAAGGCGGAGATGAAAGCTTCCCAGAAGCCGAGTTCTTAAGCGGGATGCTACGTTCGGCAGCCAACGAGATAGCACCAGAAAATTGCTCTATACAGGCGTCGAGATTGTCTGGAGTAACTTCCGGCATAGAAAGGACTAGGGAATCTAGGTATCGGGAATACAAGTCCCAGTTAGCACCTGGAAGCTTGAATCTTAGGAGGGGAGGATTGTCTCGACTGGGTAGTGATCTATTAATAAGGGTGGTGCGGATGGGGTAGTGATCACTACCATGGGTGTGGTTAATACGGTGCCAATCCAATTGACCCGTCAGGCTGTTCGAGCAGATAGCGAGGTCCACGCAACTTCTATTTTGGCCAGGTCTGGGAAGGCGGGTTTCCAACCCACCGTTGACGACACAGAGCCCGACCTCATCGATTAAATCGACAAGGTCCAACCCCGGGCCATCACAGTAGTCGGATCCCCAGAGGAGGTGGTGACAGTTAAAATCACCCAGGATTATGGTAGGGGTTTGGACGGAACAAATATTTTTAATATATTGGAAACATGTGGGATTAGGGGAGGGGATATATATATATATATATATATATATATAGATATATTCCCAAATGTTCTCGTGGGATCATTTTGATTAGTAGCATAAAAGTGGGTTGGATATTTAAGACAAAAATGATGGTAGCTATATTTTCGTCTGTGTTTTGATCGAAAGACTTTTTGAATTGAAAGTCTTGATTTAAGTTAACTTATGTGGACATCGGGCTGTGATTTAGGTTCAGAGACTAATCTTCCATTTTGTTCAGATGGGTATGAGTCCAGTCTTAAAACAACTTGTCTTAAACTACAGTTATTCTGATTGAAGTCTTATACGTTTTAATCCATATTAAATCAAACTTTGGGATAAATTAAAAGTGTGTTTTTTTTGTATCTCTCATTTGCTAAATGTATTGGAAAGATAAAATTGGCTTTTTGTTTTTGTCAAAATTGGAAGAACAAACGTTGAGGTTAAAGGCTATATAAGGTGACCAATTTCTTTACAAATTCGTTTTTGTCTGGTCTTTGTGTAACGGTCCCATGATATTACTACTTCACCGTTTTTTTTGTCATACCCAGAATCGATATTCCAAAGACAAGACTTTTTAAATACATATTGTATGTGTTATGGTTTTTCGTAACTCTGTGCCTGAATGTGTTCCGATTTTTTTTAATAAATT
The DNA here is from genome assembly GCF_003590095.1 of Trichoplusia ni. Lineage (NCBI taxonomy): Eukaryota > Metazoa > Arthropoda > Insecta > Lepidoptera > Noctuidae > Trichoplusia > Trichoplusia ni. Next base: position 6,799,549 of record NC_039483.1, read on the forward strand.
ACAATTATTGCATCAAGACTTTACTTTAAAATGCTTACAAGTCGTTTGCCTTATTTAGTTTTAATATTAATGCACCGATATAAAAACCGCTACTGGACATTACGAGTATGCTAATCAATGTCTAATTAAGATTTTATGGCTCCCTTTTTAGCCTTTCCTTATAGGAATCTTCTTTGGTATTCCAATAAGTTAAGGACAGTTTTTCTTTATCGAGTAAAATTGCAATTAACTCAGTAAAGATATAATCCTGCCTGATTTCAGCAAATACCGTGACAATTTTAGCTCCGTTGGCCTTGCTATAAACTGACAAAGTAAATTTTTGTGATAAGAAATTCGGCAAATCAGTCACTTTTTCGTTTACTTGAGTGTAAGATATATTTAATTCCTTGTACCTTTCCTATATATTGAAAAGCCTTTGAACAGCAGTGTGACGTATTATTCTTGCATTTGTTCCATTGAAATTTAAACCTTACGCAGGGTTCGAACCCGCGATACGTGGAGCGCAATGCGTTTGGCGTCATGTCGACAACCACTGAGCTATCCGTGCAGTTTATATATTTACTTTAGCAGTTAAAACTTACCTTACACTTAACATGTGACTTAAAAGACGACTTGTTCCCAATTTATAGAAATAAAACAACAAATAAATATGCAATACATGTATTTCCAACTTTGCACACAAACAAGGCGTTCCGAGAATACAATTTAATTACATTCATCTTAATTAGCTCAGTTTTGAAACATTTCATTTTTCCTTAATCATCTGCTAATAATTATTATGTCATTAAACAGCTCTTTAAGTGTATATATCTGGCCTTCATTTGTAGTTCATAACTGTACCAAGGTACAAACGTTAAAGATAGTAATCAATTTAGGCTCTAGACTAGTCTAGGCAGACGGACTGCATTTCAACTGCAATCCAACCGCAAAGTGCAATGTCCGATTGCAGTTCTGCAATAGGGATGATGAATGGGTATAAAAAGAAAAAATCTCATTAGTCCCTCAGTTAGATAATTGAAAAGTATGAGACACGTATTTTTTCCTTTTTCAGAAAAACTAGAATTGACAAAGATTAACTGCTTTAAAGTTTGCTTGGCTTGACTTGGGCTTGTGACGTAACGATAGAGTAAAATTTATACTCAATCGTGACGTCACGCGTAAGTTTCATTCACTGTAATTTGGTCAAATTATGTTTGCGGGACAAATTAAAAAATAAGTATCCATTATTATACAAAAAACTACGAGAAGGACACTGCAAATAAAATTGTCATCATCCCTATCGTTTGCAGTCGTGTCAACTGATTGCATTGTTAAGTGTAATCCAATTTCCATTAATTCATCGGCCTTTGTAATTTTGTAAATAGATTAATTTTATGTTTTGTTTCTTTTTAAAACATACTGCATTATAATTTATTTGTTTCACATTACTACGAATAAGGTACGTATAAATTCCATTGCGGAAACGGCACACATTACTTTCTAACATTAATTTATAATACTACTGTAATAAAATATATTATTGATTCTATCGTATATACAATTTAATTAACATTTCGTCTTGGTTCATCCATTTTCGCTTTAACTAACATTCGTTCAATAATTCGTTCCTTTAGACATTTCGTTAATATCTATACATACAAATTATATATTTATGATGACACTTGGTTAATTTATTTTAATTTTAAAATTATATATTTTATAAATACAACATTTTTTAAACATAAAATACATCTTTATATTTTGAAATGAAAGCTTGCTGACTAGTTTTAGGTAACTTTAAACGTACGCTTCATTAATTGCACGTTTTTTCTTTCCAGATACAAACAACAAAAGAAAAAACAAAATTAACCATTTCAATAATTATTTACCCAAAGTTTTAAATTAATATTTTACACTCAAATAAGAGCAAAACATTACTACAGAAAAATAACACTATTACAACCATAATAACGTTTAATAAAAACAAAACCCTATTTATAAATCTTCTATCTCTTTTTCTCTAGTCAAAAAGACTTCTTACTTATTCCTGTACTAAGTTCTTTCACCTGCGTTCAAGTTAACAGTTTTGTAATCTATACAAGTACCTAAAGGGGTTTCTCGATAAGAGATAAGGACCAGACATGAGAGCATTACCAAATCAAATAGAATACGTGTGAAAAAGTTTGCATGAAAGGGACATTTCGTCCGAACTTTGAAAATGCGACGGCTAATATATGTTTGATAAACTTAGGACAATTTTTATATCACAGTAAGAAAACACTTTATTAGTTTAGACGCTGTTCTATGCTGTATAGCCGAATGGTTGAGGTCCGTATGGCAGACCCACTCTAGGTGACGTGAGTTCGATCCCCTCGTAAAACAAGCGTTTGTGTAATCCACGAATGCTTGTCCTGAGCCTGGGAGTTCTTGTGCATGTGACTTGAATGTTTGTTCCACCGCGACACAAAAATTACACTCCGTAATCGTTATAAATCAACAGTCTTAGCACTTATAACAAACTTACAAAGTCAGCAATAAGAAAAACTCTTCTGTAAGTCGATCTGTCAAAGATTCTTGTGACAAATGGACCACTGTACATCTTCCTCTCATACACAGAATACAAACACACATACGCAAGCTTTCATTTCATTACAATGTTTGATTAAAAGTTTATGAAAACCATTCATACGTCACTGCACTATAGAGATTAAGTTAAGATTATTGGTTAAGTACAAACGGAACTCACAGTATTGCACTGGATTCAGAAAAAAATGCAATGATTTAACTGAAACCAATTGCAGTGTTTAAAGAGATTTTAAATGCATCAGTGATGTACGAATTGATCCTAAATCATTTTGAATGTCTTCATTAAATGCACTGATTTCTTTAGCTTAAAGCCAAACGTTTCATACAAAACTCTCCTTAGTTCTGTAATCGTATATAAATATATTGTTCTCTCTATCCAGTGTCGGTATGCACACAAATTTGTTTCTACCCTCAACTGATTCACTGACATCTAAAGTTATTGAATAAACATTATTAGTTTTTACATCTAAGTTTAATATTTGTATTTGTTTATTGTTCTCATTGGCAGTATCTATTTCTAATTCGTTAGAGTTATGATTGTCGTGTATTTCAGCATAAGTATCGTTTTCTGTTTCGTTGATAGCTGCGACCATTTTCATGCTATTTCGTCTTGTATTTTCAACGTTTATTATTTCTCCTACTTTCATCTGTTGCACGTTTTCCTCTTTGACTTTCTTACTTTCTCTTTTAACAAATATTTTCTGGGACGAAGTTCTGTTGCTGTACCTTCTCCAGAAGGAGTCAGAAGTGTTTTGACTGCTTGAGAATCCCGTCGAAGTGGTTGTATTGAACGTGTCTCGTCTCTGCATAGTTTCTCTCAAAGTCCTGCTACACCTCATCAGCTTATTAATCTTCAACAACTTTACAAAGCCTTCCCTAAACTTCGAAGACATCAAATTGTATAATATTGGATTTATCGCCGAATTTAAATACAGCATAACTCTACAAAAATATAAAAGTATATAGTAACCGTCTATACCTAATGACATTATTGTCTCTGGCGGGAATACGATGATCCAAAGTGTGAGGGCTTTGAACGGTAAGAGGCAGAGGAAGAAGGAGAGGACGACGGTCCCAAGCATGAGAATGACTTGCTTCCTGTAGCGTACAACATTACCAGTGTTGCTGGTGTTTTTGGTGTTCTGAGCGATGATAATGGGGTTTTCCATAAGGTTTTTGGCTATGACGCTGTAGAGGACGAGTAGAACGCCAAGAGGAACGATGAAGAAGATGGCGATGGTTAAGATGAAGAACAGCGCTGCCCAAAAGGTGTCGGCCTGAGTGAGGCAGACCGGGACCTTCGTGCCGTCGTCATAGTCTTCGTAGGTGAAGGTGGCCACGGCGAGGATGGGGCTGGGGACAAAACATAATAATTAATTATGGTTATTTATTTTTCGAACTACTCATGTAACAATAAGATGGCTGCTTTTCGTTTTTTTATGACTTCCGAATTAGTTAATCCTTTTGTTGAAAGGATTTTCACACAGCCAAAAGTCTTTGGAAACAAGCATTTGTGGCTCACATATGCTATTTCTTCGCCAGCATTGAACCCGCGGCATTCGCTCATTTAAGTGATTTCGTTTCAGTTCTTAACATAACAATACGGTCAGATAGGTAGAGATAGAAACAGCTCAGTAACTTTATAAAACACCCAATACGATTAAGTACTCGCTTCGTTTGTTTTTGATCAAATCAATTCAAGATCAGATCAAGTAGCTCCGTGAAATTTTAATTAATAAAATACTTAAAGTACATAACATAAATAAATACAGTGAAATACATAATCTATGAACTCTAATAAAAGTGTAAAAACGTTATCTAACATCAGTGAGTCCAAATAAAAAAGTTACAAAGATTTTTAAAAAATTTGCCGCCAAGTGTTCAAAAACATTGTCAAACAGTGATAATAGTGATTTGACCGAACTAAAGTGCCAGTGAAAAGTACATTTATCGTGCGTAGTAACTTGCCTAAACTCCTGCAGGCGTAAAATCCACAAAACACTACAAACTTTCAATTTTAATAATTTTTCATATCAGTTATAAAATTTAAATTCGTAACTTTTGTACTTCATAAACAAAGACCACAGATAACATAACTGTTACAATACTTAAAAAAGCTCCATCTATGAGACATTGGATAAACTACCAAAATACTTGGACAATTACTTGATAATTTTATTAGTAAAAAAAACAAAACAGTGAAGAATAAATGTGCAGTGTTTTAATTGTCTAAACCTTAATGCTAAAGAACTCCAAGAAGTTTACTGTGAATTTAAAGTGATAAAAAAGGGGTCGTCAAGAAAAAAATTGAAAAATTCCCCGACAAACTTTTAAAATGTTAAATTCGCTCCAAACAAACAGTACTTAAATTTCGTCTTAGATCACAGCTAATGTCATAGCTCTGTGTACAGATAGTGACGGTCACAAGTGACGAGTCGTGAGTTCGAAACTGGCATAAGAATTTGTATTTTTGAAGATTTTTCAATTTGTAATATTTCATATAAAATATCAGTATGAATTTCTTACAAAATATAACTATTCGGAAAAAAGCGAAGACGCCAGTTATTACTTTGAATGAAAGCAAAACATCTACGTGCACTTCGACATTCAGTGACGCAAGTAGTTTACCTGATTTATCTGAAGATGTCGCTAGCAGCAGCGAACATGACAAAATATCAGATTTAAATTACCAAATTAACAGACTCACGATCGAACTAAACAGTGCTCTCCAAAAAATAGAAACACTGTCTCAAGAAAACCAGAAACTCAAAGATATAAATAAGGAATTACAAAAATCTGATAATACCAGTCCTATACAACAAACACCCAAAAATACGCTCCAATGTAACTCAGACCGAGCGAAAGAGGCACAGACGCCTGAAGAAGATACTCTTAAGTCACCAAAACCAGCACCAGTTCAAGATCATGAGAGCTACAAGAAGTTCAAGCGTAAAATTTGTATAATCAGCGAGAATAAACATAACAACATATTGACCATTGCCGAAAGGAAGTTCGAAAACTCTGAGCTATGCCACTACTTAACACCAAATGGTGGACTTAATACTATCATAAGTAATCTAGCACCTAAATTGAAAACATTCACTATGAATGACTACTGTATGATATTGATTGGTGAAACAGATTTTTTAACTACTCAAGATTACTCTAAACTCATTTCCTACGTAAGAGAATGCCTCAAAGCTATTCAACATACTAATGTAATCCTGTGCATGCCAACGTATAAGATAGGTTTAAATTATTATACACTTTTTAACAGAAGAGTAGAACAGTTCATAAACTTACTTTGCCGAGATGTAGTTACACACGAATATGCTTATATTTTTGACTCGAATAAAAATATAACATGGGACTCCGCAATGTACAGAATACATAAGGGAACTCTTAACAATTATGGCATGCAAGTAATCTTTGATGACATCGTCACATACATAAATTATATTCATGAATGTAATTATGTTAATTTTGAATACGGAGAAACTAATAATATAAAACAAAACGAGACTCCTGAGCAGTTATTTCTATTATAAACATCTTAATTTATTGCACCAAAATATTGCTGGCTTATTAAATAAAAGTAACGAACTTGTCGTCTGCATTGAAGAGATGTCAAATAATAATACAAAAATTGACATAATTTGCCTGTCAGAACACTTTATGATTATTGATAACGAAAGTTCACTATTTATACCTGATTATACTTTGGCAGCATGTTATTCTAGAGAAAATAGTAAGAGAGGTGGTACATGTATTCTAGTCAGGAAAGGTCATCAATTTAAAGAACTAAATAGCATTAAAAAACTGTCTATAGTCGGAATATTTGAATGTTGTGCAATTGATTTAATGACATATAAAACAATTATTGTGTGTATATACCGGGTACCTAAAAGTAATAACTTGAATATATTTTTTGATAAATTAGAAAAAATGCTAGATATCCTAAAAAGAGAGAATCCAAATAGAAATGTTGTGATTGCAGGTGATTACAATATAGATTCTCTAAAGCGAAATTATACTTTATTACAATTAGAATGTCTGCTACTAAATTTTAATTTAAAGTTAGAATTGTTTCAGACAACTCGACATTCAAGTGGAACCTGCATCGATAACTTTGCTCATAATTTTGGTAGGAAGTGTAAATCTGAAGTTATTGACTTTGGTCTCTCAGACCACACAGCGCAAATTTTAAAATTACCCGTTACTAAAGTTTTTTTAATAGAACAATGGCGAATAAAAAGACGTGACTATAGTAAATGTAACTTACAAAAATTTAAAAATTACTTGCAAGATTTATCATTTTCAGATATTTATGATATGGATAATCCCAATCAAGCCTATAATTTGTTTATGCACACTTTTAAATTGATATATAACTTATGCTTCCCTATAAAAAGGGTTACTGTTAGTATTAAAGACAAACAACAGTGGATATCACGTGGAATAAAACTTTGTAGCAAAAAAAAGAGAGCATTGATGTGGAACTATAGACATAATAAGAATATAACTAACAAAACTAAATTTAAAAAGTATTCAAAATTGTATAAAACCATAATTCATTTAACTCAAAAAGCACAAAACACGTATAAAATAAAAACAGCATCTAATAAATCAAAAGCTACATGGGCAATCATTAATAAGTCCAAGAATAACATACCTAAAAATATTATCAATTCCATAAGAGTAAGCGACCAAATTATAACTAATCCAAAGGAAATCGCAAATTATTTCAACGACTATTTTATCGAAAAAATTAAGCCCATCTTAGGATCAGGTGACAAAGTAACTTCATTAATAACTCATTCAAATAAATCCATGTTTATGGCACCAAGTACACCGTACGATATCTTTAAAATCATCAGGTCACTAAAAAATACTACAAGTGTTGGACATGATGAAGTATCCACTGTCGTAGTTAAGCACGTTGCATCCGAAATCTGCGAACATCTAAGTTACATTATGAACTTGTGTATTAACACGGGACTATACCCAGACAGTCTCAAAAAGTCTATTGTAAAACCGTTGTTTAAAAAAGATGATAAACAAAACATGAATTGCTATAGACCCATAGCACTTATTCCCATTCTCTCTAAAATATTCGAAAAATACATATATGAACAAATTTACAATTATCTAGAAAAATTTAATATTCTTACTAATAATCAAAAAGGATTTCGAAAGAATAAAACTATAAATCTGGCAGTTTTTGATGTTTTGAGTGCAGTCATGAATAATGTAGATAATAGGACACCGGTATGCGCTGTATTTTGTGACATGACTCAAGCGTTCGATTACGTTAGTCATGACATTTTATTAAAAAAATTAGAAGCATATGGCATCCGCGGAAATGTATTAAATTTGATAGAATCATATCTCAAAAACCGTGAAATATATACTGAGATCTCTAAAATTAATTTGAAAAGTAAAAAAGAAGAAAACTTTCAGTCTTCTAAACGTGCAGTTAAATATGGAGTTCCCCAAGGGAGTGTGTTAGGTCCGCTCTTGTTTATAATTTATATAAACGACCTCCCAAAGGTGACTCGTAATCCCATTTCCCTTTTTGCAGATGACAGTACGATAACAATAAAATGTAGTAACAAAACCACATATGAAAATGAAATTAATAATACCGTAAAATCAGTAATAGAATGGCTTAATAACAATAATTTAAAAATAAATCTAGCAAAAACTAAAATCATGCACTTCAGCCAAAAAACAGCCGCACCAGACATTAATATCACATACCAAGGAACAGCTATCAATAAAGCTGACACTACAAAATTTTTAGGTATTACTATTGATAGAAATCTTAACTGGAAAGCCCATACAGAAGACCTCAATAAGAGAATCAACTCCTCATCCTATGCCCTCTATAGACTCTCTCGAGTTATAAGTAATGAAGCGCTCTGCACGGCCTATCACGGTATGGTTGGTTCAGTCCTCAGGTTCGGAATCTTATATTGGGGAAATTCCACAAACAGAGAAATCATCTTTAAGTCACAGAAGCGTTGTATCAGAGCTATGTTCGGGTTAAAAGTTACAGACAGCTGCAAACCGTTTTTCATTGAACACAAAATATTGACTCTGCCATCTCTTTTTATATTCGAAGTAGCAAATTTTGTTCGGAATAATCCACATATTTTTAAAAAACAAGCTGACACTTTAATCCGTAACCGTAGAAAAAACGACTGCCTCAGTATAGTAAGTTCAAAAACTACCTTAAAGAATAAAAGTGTTTTCTGTTTGGCGCCGAAAATATATAACAAATTACCCAAAGAAGTAAAAGAAATGCCACATGCCTTATTTAAAGCCCATTTTAAAAGGTATTTATTAGATAAATGCTACTATAGCATACAAGATTTTTTAAGTGAGTGATGTATTGTATATATTTTACATTCGCTTTTATTGGTGGCATTGATCTTTGTATTGTAACTACTGAATTTTATTGTAATTATTTTTTTATTTTCTTTTATATAGAGTCAGTGTACTTGTGTAAATCTTAAGTTAGCTTAAGTACCATTTAAATTTTGTACGCCACAATGTGGCAGAACATGAGTTCATAATATTTATTCTAAGACCTATGCCTGTACCATGTTTTACAAAATAAAAATATCTTTATCTTTATCTTTATCTTTATCTTTATCAAATCGTGAGTTCCCAATACCCATTTCTACGTAACAACAATTTCGGTTGTTTACGCAGAACTTCTAGAAATCGGAACACATCCTTTGCGGGCTTAAAATCATTGTAGCGGAAAATCTACATACCAAAGGTTACGAATCAGCCGAAGATGATTGCTTTGCTGTTAATAACTTTATTTGGGAGAACATTATAATCTCAGGGTAGGTTATGTGTGATCTCAAAGTATTAGAGGAAGAGCGTATTAACGTTATGCGTAAGGGAGATGCCGTTAGCCATTATATAAAGCGCTATCTCTCTTTCTCAAAGGCGACAGTCTTGCGGAAATACTTCATAGTGTGATGACAGATCATTTGATTCAAATAGTTGGTCCTTAGAGATTTAAGTTGTTAGATCAAAAGTCACGTGTAATTGCCTTGTTACATGTTGTGTACTGCACAAACTTTGACTGCTGTCATTACTATCGCTAAAGGTAAATTGGTGATTGGTAGGTTAGAAAGCTGTTAAAATAAAACGTAAGAATTGATATTCAGTCATTCAATATGGTCATCAGACTATTTTTGTGTGCAGTACTTAAAGTATACCACTGTTTTGTTTGCTGTTAGGTAACGTATGTATATAGAAGAGTAACTTATGCCTAAAATGGAAAATAGTCTTTTCTCGCTGGTTCTTAAGATTTGTGGACAGTGAAACTAGAGTCTACTAGTAGTTTTATTTTCATTGAATGAAAATTCATATATTTTTTTAAACCCACATATGTAGAAACATGATGAAAATTTTTGGTAGACATAAGATCGTATTCTACTTAATTGCAAAAGGATCCAATATTATGTAGTAAGTAATCCTCTTCTATAATCACCATTGGCCTAGCCTTTTCCCAACTATGTTGGGGTCGGCTACCAGTCCAACCGGTTTCAGCTAAGTACCAGTGTTTTACAAGGAGCGACTGCCTATCTGACCTCCTCAACCCAGTCACCTGGGCAACACGACACCCCTTGGTTAGACTGGCTGTCAGACTTTTCAAGCTTCTGACTACCTGTAACATCTGTCAAAGATGTAGGAATAACAGCCGGAACCCACAATTTAACGTGCTTTCCGAAACACGGAGGACGTGTAGAGACACCCATCTACGGACCAACCGCGTCAAGCATAGCTTAACCTGTGATCGAATCACTTATGCTGTTATAGCTTAGCCACGAGCTCCACTAATCCTCTTTTATAATGTGGAAATAAAATATCAGGACAAGAGAATTTTCTCTCAAGCAAATTCGTAGATTAAGAAATAAGGACACTGGGTACAAATAAAACTAAATCCCTACTTCTGTAATACGCTCATGAAATTCACGATGCACTATGCGGATGAGAAAAAATAATATTGGGGACAAAGAGATGCAAAGAACAAAAGTTGAGAGAAATGGATCTTGACTGCACGGATAACCGGGAGGTTGAGGTCATTAGGCCAAGCCATCAGTCCGCATAGGGGGTTCGATCCCCGTGTAGGGCAAGCGTTTGTGCAATCCACGAATGCTTTGTTGATAATTAAGCTATCCATCTTTGAGTATCGCTTAATTCGTTATTTAGATATATTAAAATCGGTTAAGTGGTTAAGACATGAAAGCAAACAAACTAACATTTATTATTATATTAGTCAGGATTCGTGCTCAGTTGTCTTGTTCTTTCTGGGGATTCCGTACAGAACTTCAAATAAATATAATATATAAACGTGCTAAACTATGTCCACCAAAGTATTTTTCTACCCTTAAATTGCGCCAGGAACAAGATAAGGTGATAAAGAGAAATCTAACCCTATCTAATCTTTTAACAAAAACGATGTACCAAGGCTTGGTAGAAATCAAAATCGATCAATAAATTGCCAAGAGGCTTCGATCCAATCGTAATCCCGATACTTTTGTAATTAAGGTCAAGATCCAAGAAGGTTTCAAACATTTTTCTTTTTTCATCCTAATTTTCGAGAAAGGCAAAGGAATCTACGATAGTAGATGATTCAGCCGGCAAATTAAAATAAACAAATGCGTGGGTGCTGGTTAAATTACTAAGGCTGTATTACTTTGTTGTTGTGCTAGAAAATGTTTTATAGATATCTATTTCTAAGCCCCGACGGAAAAAGAGGGGTGTTATAAGTTTGTCCTGCCTGTCTGTTTGGCTGCGGCTCAAAGCTCATCAAAGCTCCCGAACGGATTAATCGATTTCAATTCAATTTGTTTTGTATTAAAGGTGAATTATGTGCGAGTGCTCTTCTACTTGTTTCTTTTTGTTTTTCAATACAAAGGGACAGTTACAGTAGGTCTAAATTTGTAAATAACACAAAGAGATCTTTGCTGTATTTCTTATTTACCGCCAGAAAAAAGGCAAGAAAAATAACATTTTCTGTTGTGTCACTAAGGGAGCTTATTACTCTATTTATTTGTGCAAATTAAATTAATTTATCAAAAGAGATGAGACCCGCTTCAAGTAAAAGTTTAATTATGGAAATCTCTTCATATTTCATGTCCACGCAATTCTAAAACGTAATGAAGTTTACTCGTTCCATTTCGACGCTATTTGTACTAGACTTTTGGGGAGTCTCTGCCGTTTCTAGGCATTGAGTAGTTACATATTCCATCACTAATCACATTCTCAAGCAATAATAAAACGATTAGGTAAATTAGGTGGCTCGGAATGGATGCGGAGGACCGGGCAATGTGGTGTAACTTGGGGGTTGACTATGTCCAGAAGTAGATCTTGATGGCCTGAGTTGATTGAATGGTTAAATAGAAATTAATATAGCACCCGAATGCTCGATGTTCTTTTCATAAGGTTAGCATTGATCAGTACGCCAAGCTCAATGTATGCGATGTGTCACATGTAGGAAAAACATCTTTTTTTGGCCTGAAGTTCCCTTTCAATTAATCCACGTAGGGTATTCTTAAATCATATGACGTTAATTAAATGTTTTGAAAAAAAAACAACATTTTTTTTATACTATTCTTTATTTTCACCTTAAATGGTCCGAATAATTCGTATTGCCGAAACATTGGAGTTACAATCACTTTATTTACTGAGTCTTTGATTTCGTTTATGAATTCCATCTTCAGAGTCAAGTTTACCAGCAATATATGAAGAGGATGTGTGTATATCCTTCCTTGAACCCTGCTTATACAAACAGCCATAAAATTAACATGGTAAACAAATTATTTAATACAGTGAGCGCCTTCGCAGTCAACACCTACGTTAATAGGGTTGTCGTTTATGTGTTGGCTGGTTTTAATTAAGATATATATTGTTTTAGAACTAAGTTAGTTTTTTTTTTATATTTGAGATTTAAAATTTAGTTACAAAAATTAGTTAAGTGGCTTGGGTGTCAGTGACGTGTCGAAAGATCCTTAAATCTTTTTGTGACTGTATCGACGTCTAATGTAGGTACGATATCTCATAATTTAATTACTAAATCAAAATTAAATTTTATAAATTAATCAAGTACTAAACAATCAGAAAACATTGGTAGCAAGATCAGACTGGCTGGGATAGGCCTATGGCCAACAGTGGACGTCGATATTCTGAATTGATTGATACAAAAGCATTATGCCGAACTTATTATCTTCGCAATGATTGAAAATATAAATTCGTCATCTCCTTACAAAATTGTGATAAAATGCACTCCATATATTTAACATAGATCGCGAATTACGAAACAAACGAAACATTCCTAACAGTTTGAATTGAGAACAGCCGCCATATAAAGTAGTTACAAAATGGCGGGGAGAAAAAAGGTCACTGTAAAAAGGATCTCTGCATCAGTGTTGAATAAAAAAAAGCTGGACAGTGCTAACTGTTGTGTATTAGTTTTTATACCGACCCAACCTTCGTACTCGCTCTATTCAGTATGTAAGTCTACTTTTTAATATAGAATTAGTGGAAAATCTTGGCAATTGGGTGAAATATATATTATTTGTTAAGATTTAGGTTTGGAGATGTATTTTTATTGTCGATTAGAGTCACTTCAGTAGGTGGTGTAGGTCTCATTTAGAATGGGTTGGGTGAGTATGATGTATTTCATGCATGGTTCGGAATATGCTGAATACCCGGCCTATATAGACAATTTTGTTGCAATATAAGTTTTGAATGTGCATCCTTCGATAAAATCGTTTTTGCATATTTTAAACTTGCAATTTTTGTCTACAATATCAACAGACTCATTCACCATATTTTGTTAAGCCACCATGTAACAATAAAATCCATTGACCAGTGTATGATAAACTGATTAAAGAGGTAAGATTTTACGTATTTTTTCACGTTTTAGCATAATCTAAGACTTAAATGATATTTAACTCAATATTGGCAGCCCTAAGCGTCTATTGTGCTCAGACAATGTGCAATAAGTTTAACATCGCGCTATAACTTACCCCAACCAGCTGATATGACATTGTCCGCCGATGCGCCTTCAGATCGACCTGAATTATTGCCTAGCATAACTGGTTCCCATGTTGGTATGCTTTTGGATAGTTTTAATAAGAAGAATATGTTTAAAATTTTGCTGAAGTTCAATTTTTAATGCTTATTTATTTTATAAATGTGAATATAAGTTTGTTTGTTACGCTTTCACGCGAAAAATACTTGACTTGATTATCGTAAAACTTTGTACACGTGTTCTTGGAAAGATTAGGAGTAAAAAGGGTGTTCTTTTTACTCGACTTAAAAAAAGACCAGTATATGAACTTTCAGCTTTACGTCAGCGATTATTGGATACATTAAATACAAAGAAAAGAAAACAGAATATTGTGTGTACATTGTTAACTAAAGTTTTAAGTAATGAAATACATTATTTTTCTTTCTAAGTCTTTTATTATTAAGACAAATCTCAATAACAACTTCACTGCCAATAAAAAAATCCACCAAACCTTTAAAGGTAAACTGTATGCTAAAATATACATCGATAGGTAGGTACTATACGTACTTCTGTTAAAAAACATAATTATATCTGTCGTTCTAGTAGGTACACTCTGAAAAGAATTTACCATATTTAAAAACTAAATAACGTCTAGCAACAATTTTAAATCTCTTCTACTAAGTATCACTACTAAAATTAGGTACAAAAAATATACCAAGACAAAGTCGCTACTTAACATTTGAGATTGCCTCCCACGGGCCCAATTAGGCGGTCTATTTAATTAATACAAATAAAAGTTTTATGAGCGAGAGTAGCAGTTGTTAATAATTACGACTTTTACAGCTTAATATAGAGAACGTTATTATTTTATGACTAAGCGCCCATGTGACAACCTGCAGTTAAATTAGAGTTATTGAAGAATTTTTGTTACAAAGCAACTCTATTTCGTGGGCTGCTATAATAGCATTCTTGCCTCGCCTTTATCGGACGAGGCGAGAATGCTTTATAGCCTTATGGCAGGTCACTAGTTATATTATTATACTATGCAACTGTTAATTTTTTAAAAAATATCTGTATCAATCATCGGGGTGACATCTTCTATTCAGAAAAAACCCCGTAAATAAAAAGAAAAAAAAATTATTTCATACGCGATTCGGCCGCCGCGTCGTCTATTAAGGACTCCGATTGAGTCTGAGAGTAGTCGGGCAATCCGAATAATTAAGCGTTAGGAAAACTTTGCATTATTTAAAAAAAAAACTTTTGGTTTTTGACAAGATTTTCTGAAACATGGTAGATAGGCGTGAGTGGTTCTGTGACTGTAGCTAGTAGATTGGTATTTTAGTTAGTAAGAGTCCGATAGATACAAACGCTATGCATTCAGCGTGGGTTGATGTTAGTGGTGTTTTACCCCGGATCACATAAAAGGGCAGCCCTTTTCTAAGTATCCGCAAAATTGAATGGGAGATCCTGACAGAAAGATGTTAGATAGATAGGCAGTAATTTTATATACATGCGCAAAATCGACAAATCTATATCTTAGCCTTCTTTCTTCCTTGGTGAAAAGCTAATAACTCCAACCCACACCGAGTGCACAGCGTGGGGATGTGTTGGACTCACACTGACTAAAAGCACTCCGGGTACCTTCAATTGCCAGGATCCTCGCGCATGAGCATGTGCGTTTCTGCCCGAAACTATAGCTTTGTCTGACGTAAGTGAGGTTTTTAGAAGTCACATACAGGCTTTAATAACATTTTGCTCCTTTCATAGGTTAATAAAACACACGTTCAACTTTGGCACTTATTTTTAATAATGTTTGTTTAAAAATAGGCATTTTCAATCACATTCAAACAGTTGGCAAACATTTAAATACATTTTACAAAATATTCTCTATAAATAGGCAAGTAATAATAATATCTTGTTCTTTTTTGCTACAAGTTACGCCGAAATAGGTTAAAAACGGTTTGGCATAAGAACAGTATCGTAAAACTTTTTTGCTAAATCTTTTTATTCAAATCATTATTGAAAAAATTATCATTCGTTGCCTTTTTAACTGGCGTTTTCTATAACCACTAAAAATATACAAAGCGTAAAACAGTTTTATTTTGTTCTTAATTGTATTTTCTAATTACAGATATCTTAAAACTAATTAAATTATCTACTGGCAGTTATGACAAGATTGGTTCTTAAACACACAAGATCTATACTAGATTTAGGAAAATGATAATACATAAATATAAATGTGGTCATCGATGAAATCTAAGTAGGTATACACCGCGATTTTTAGTCGTCTTACAAAAGCAGCCCAGTTCATGTATCCAATGACTAGAACACGTTCATGTTAAAAAAAATGATATTTATGAGATTTGAATAAATTTAAAATGCAATTTTTATTCAATATTATGATGCAATTTGTAGTTTTTTAGAAACAAATCTCTGTTGCTAGCGCGGTCCGAGCCTTGTAACAATGGTGAGGGGCGCAGGCGGCGGCATTTTTATCATTTTTTGAGATCTTCTCATCATGAGAAGAAATCTGAAATATACTCTTATATTTCAGATTTTTCTTGTTAAATTTTTCTTCGTACTTTTTATCTTAGTTGATGATAAAAAAATAATAATCGTGCCTAGGGGTATTTTACGTCTGATACAAGAACTGGGCTACTTTTGTAAGACGACTAAAAAATCACCGTGTATATAAAGTTATGAATAAATTAATGGTTAAATCAACCGATTTTAAATATAAACTGCAGAGCGAAACATGATGAAATTTATTGGATTTATATGGATATTATGGAATTGTATGACAGCTATTTCACGTTATAAAAAGAATCAACAAAATTTGTTCATCTAGTCCGAAGTTCTAAGGTAACAAAATGGTACAATAATATAACAAAATACAGAGGAATTGAACCTTTTCATAATTAATGACGTTTGAAAACAATAAATAAGTAAATAATATAATTATTATGTTTTCATTTAAAACAATAATGAACTGTGTGGGGAATAAGTTAGAGAAATAAATTTTAGAACAATAGTATTAATTGTCTAGAAGTAAATCAAATGAATACTCTCTAGTATCTGTAAAACAGGGTTTTTGTAATTTTAATTCTGGATATCTTTACTTGCATAAAAAAATAATTTATTTTTTATACAAAATATTATTTATTTTATGAATTGCTGATGACTGCTTTCATGACTACTTTTATTTCTATTACACATAAAATGTTAGTGGCATCCTTATTTTTTTTAATACCGTATGTTATATTTATCTAAAATAAATAAAACCTCTTTATTACAAAACTTACAATGACATACTACTTCGATTTATTACCAGCCGATTTTAAAATTAATTTGCTAACAATTATCTAATTACATTTGGCCCAAAATACCAAGCAACTTCGGCAAACGTAAGACTTTAAGCATATACGACAAAACTTGATATTTCGACAAGCAAATTAGACGAAACTCTCTGGAAAATCATAGTCTATGCTTTTGGACTTGGGCACTGCGACTAAACAGTCCACTTTAATCTTCTGGTACGACACAAATCTCTTCTCCGAGTCTATACTTCTCGCCTTCGCACTGTTTATTAACACACTCCGCCGCAACGAGTGGCTTCGACCCAGATTATCTTCATCTGACCTAATATTTTTACTATTGGAATGACCGATAAACTTGCTAGTATCACCTCCCCTACAATCGGCATCGATTTTATTTTCAACATCAACCACTTCGGATATCTCAATGTGACCCTCGCTCCTCATTCTATTTATTATTGGTTTTGTGTTCGAACAAACGGGCGCCGATTGCTGTCTCACGAATGTTCTGTTCGTAAATATTCTATCGAATATACCCTTTTCCACTTCGTCTTTGCTTTCTGATTCGGTTTCCGTTTTGTCGATGCTTCCTCTTTGGCTGAAAAGTTTCTTCAAGCTATTCGTCGTTCGTGTTAGACTACTGCTCGTTGTTGAACCATTTGTAATTGTTCTCTGGGCTCGTCTTGTTTTATCTTCCAACGTCCTTTTATAACATATGCAAACCTTACAGAATCCAATGCGGAATTTTGAAGACATCAAATTGTAAAGTATCGGGTTGATTGCCGAATTTATGTAGAGCATTACTCTAGAGAAATACAGAATGTTGTACCACTTCTCTGGGCTCACGTCATCGTACCACTCTGCTGGTGTCATTATAATCCACAAAGTCAGGGCTCTATACGGCATGAGACACAGAAAAAAACAAAGGACGACGGTCCCAAGCATTAAAATAACTTGTTTTCTAGCTCTAGTGTTGTAAGGATCTACAGTTTTATTCATAACTACTTTGGAAGCTGCTGTGATGAGATTTTTGGCAATGACGCTGTATAATACTATGAGGATGATGAGAGGTAGTGCGTAGAGGAGGATGATGATGGCGATGAAGAAGGTGATCTGCCAGAAGGTGACGGCTTGCGTGAGGCACTGAGAGACGGCGGTGCCGTCCGCGCGGGCGCTCGTGTGGTGCTCCGCGATGGCCAGGATGGGGCTGGAAACAAGAAAACCTACGGTAATGATATCTACAAAGCTGTGATTCTAAACAGATAAACATATAACTAGAATCTTATTATGATGATTTTCCTTTAGGTTTATCAAACAAAACAATTGTAATTTTTAAGGGATCGGATTGAATCGCGCAAATGTATAACGCATCGCATCTACATAGGAATGTTATTTCTACACGTCACTTTCATAAGTCATCATAATACGATTCACATGTCGATTACACAACAAATCCTACGGCTATCTACATTGGGACAAAAATAATAAATACGACAAAAAATATAAGGTGCTATCCAAGATGGTTTACACATGGCACTGCGAACCGCTGTTGTTGGGATATCAGATACTTGAAAATGGGCGCAATTTCATTAGTCGTTTGCTTGATGAGTATGAAAGATCTCTTTAAAATCATAGCATGGGGTTCAGTTTCCTTAGGTCATTAGCGCCCACATTCGTGTGGCGAAAGAACCTGAATACAATTGTCTGCACGGATAGATTGATTTGCTTAATGCGGAATTCGTATTTAAAAAAGACTGTCATGCTATGAAAATAAAGCTTAGTATGACAATATGACTATGCTTATCGTTTATTTAATTACCGTCTGAGTATTTTTGGTTGTTAGACGGCATGAGGGAACTTCCTGCATGCTTACAGGAGACCATTTTAATGACTGATGAAAATGTGCCACTAGGCATCAACTAATTTATAAGATTTTATCAGGACAGTGCAACATGAAATCAGATTCGGCCAAGGCGGTGTGCGGTGCCATGTATAAATCGCTTATTGTATCATTTTATAAAAATGTAACTATTATGCAACTAACCTACATACCATACTATTATACTTAGTTAATAATCTTAAATCATACAGACATTTATGATATGTAATTTCCTGTTGATTCCGATTCCTCACGTTATTATGATTCGAAGCGCGGGTTTAAATGAGACGTTTTATTTTATTAATATTAATTATAGTTGGGGCCATTTTGATCACTGTTAAAGACATCAAGTAGGTGTCTCCTCATAATTGGATTGTATAACACCTTGAGCATTCCAGTTTCTTGAATTTCCTTTTTTTTATTGATAGATAAATTTTCTTTTGATATTAACTTCAATTATTATAGAAAACAAACTAATTTAAAATACAAAAATGTAATATTCCTCTAAAACTATTCGTTAAATTAGTATTATAATTTAATTGTAAAGCCTTTTAAAATTTTTCAGGCTTTCAATGATACGAGTAGGTATTTCAGAAAGTTATGATACTCTAGTTTGACTAGATTTGATAGAATCAACCAAATAAATCTGACCATTACAGATTACCTATATCTATAACCTATAACTTGTTAGATTTTTGAAAATAAAAAATTGATGTAACTATTTTACTCTTTCCAAACTCGTTTCTATTTCACATACCATGGCGCCGTAAATCATTTCGTCAAGGGCCATTTACTGTAGGAACCGTTCGTTATTCAAACTCATTCAATTTGACAGATGGTCAGCCCGCTTCGCCGCCATGTTTTGTTTTGTCTGCGATGGCGGTTCGTTGTCTATGCTATTTTTGCGGGCGGAGAGCAATTTGGCTGTCACTCCGAGCTTTCATTAAGGCTATTAGGTCTTGGCCAGACTTATTTGGAAGCCGATAATTAGCTGTCAATTATAAGTAATCTCATTTATTCTTATTATTTTATTTGGTTCATGAACTTTTGGAGTTTTCTTATTGATCTAATAAAACACATAGAATATTCAATGTAGTGTTTTAGTCGTCATAATTATAAATAACATACAACCATTAAAAAGTAAGTAATTTGATGCTTATATAATAATATGAAAATGTGCATTTTATTGTGCATCAACAAAAAAATCTGAAATTAACAGTGCAACTAGTAAGTGTTTAGTAAAAACATATTTAGTAGACGTCACGTGAAATGTTGTCATAGTTTTTTCATAAAAGAATATTTGCGATACAATTTCGTTGAGAAAACTCATAAATTACCAAAACTTAACATTAAAAGAAAATCTCTTTAACATTATTAAGAAAAGATAAAAGCCTCGACAGTTATCTTCCTTTGAAATCTGTTCAATTAAGGCTTTATAAAGTTGTGTTCTAATGAAGTACTATTTGCAAAAACTAGTCATTATTACTTTAAAAGATCATTACTGGCTACAAAATGGGGCAGGTCGAGTACTTTCGGCTGACCAACACTTTTTTCAGGTCAATTCACTGAAAAACCATACCTCATGTCATATTAGACCAAGAAATGTTACTTTAAAACTTCGTATTTTTGAGTTATTTCTTAATTAAATTAGCTTGAAGATGACACAATTTATAAAAGTAATATAACCTTTACATGTTTAGCCAACAACTCAAATAACAAAAAACTTTGAACTATAAAGGAAGGGGATTTAAGTCTAAAATCAAATAACACACAGGTTTCCATTGCTTATTAATACCTATAAAAAATCGATAACACACAATAGTCTCAAATGTTCGTGTTTCACGTAACGCAACCTAAATATGTTTTCATATTTACACAAGCACACATAAAGCGAACACACAACACAGGTGTCACAAACATTTATATTGTAAAGCTAAAAACAGTACGAACCTTGTTATTCAAAGGGTTTTCGGATTTTTTGTTAGAAATTTACAACTTTTCACATTTTTTAAGTAAATTTATTTATATATTATACGGCAACGGTGACGCGTTAAGAGTTTTGCGAATGCCAAATGCACGGATAGCCGAGTGGTTGAGGTTAAAACGACCTACCCACTGAGCGCGACGTGTCGCGGGTTCGATCCCCGTTCAGGACAAGCATATGTGTGATGCAAGAATGCCTATTCTGAGTCTGGGTGTTTTAGTTCCTGTGATTTGAATGTTTGTGAAACCCGCCGCGATACAAGGATTAAATTCCTTACTGTGTAAGTAGGTTTTTTTATGCTCATATGAAGATCAAATATTCTGTTAAATGTTAGTCGAGTGTATCAAGAATTTCAATGCAAGTTGGTAGTCATGTATGGTGCAATGAGATAATATAAGTGTTAGAAAGGCCCATATTGAATTAATACAATAAAAAAACAAGATGTACGGAAGTCTTGTAATACAAATAGATATTTAATATTTTTGTTTCAAACGTTGGCCTAATTAATCATTTCTATTTTTTTATAAATTTTATTATAATCAGAGAGATGATTGTCAGATCAGCACTAAAACTCTTTAATCACAATACAACCTAGGATAAAAGCCTAACAAATTATTTGGTAGTAGATTTGATATTTTTTCCGCATCCGAACCCTTTTTCACAAGTGTTATAAAACAAGAAAACATAATTTCTAATTGTAAAAAGTTCCGTTTAGGCTTTAAACTTTAAATAACGAACGGTCGACAACCAATATGGCGGCTAAACGTAGAATTTATTGCAAAACGCCATCTATTATTTAAACTTGGAACCAATATAAGCCGACAGCGTCGCATGTGGGTGAGTCCAATAAGCTGCGGTATTAAAAATTCTTTAGAATAATGTACTGGGAAGAAACTAGTTCTCTTGTAAGCATTCTTCGTGAAAAGAATTCTGTTATTATAGCTGCTAGATAAAAGAGTCTGTTTCTTGGAATCTACGAGTTTATACGATGACGTCATAGCCTGCTTTGAGCTTATAATATTAATGATTTTGGAGTACAAAAAGATTTTACTTTTGTTTTGTACTGTGATCAAGATCTTTTATTAGTCTTCATTTGTGAGAATTCTGTTTAGTTGAGATAGTAATTTAGGTAGACTACTTTCTACTGAAATAATGCACAATTTTCGACGTATTCAAGGTCTCTTTCGTTTATTTAATAAATACACATCTAAAACATAAATTTACCATACAAATGAACAATAAACTACATCATAACCACAACGCAGAGCAAAATTTGTTCACTGGAACGCTAACTTTTATGTCTCTCAGTCAATAAAATGCAAAGCGCAGAAACGTTGCGAGTAACGTTTGACAAGAGTTTAGTTTTACTACTCAAGCAGCTCTGTTATAAAGTCAAGCGTTGCGAGCTATAAAACTATAAACCAGCTGGTCCTTATGTCACGAAAATATGCTCATAAGGGCCAAAGTAAACCGGTTTGGTCCTCTCGTCCGCGAATCAAAAGGACCTCCAAAACTAGGTTATTGTAGAACTCTTGAAGTGAAATATTTCAATTTTAAACAGTTGTTTCTTGGTTGTTTCAACTTTGGATCAGATTTATTATGAAATCTAAGTTCTGAATTTCTGGCATTCCAGTTGTAGAGTGTGTCGAATTGATGAAAGTTTACACATACCTATGAGATTTAATAAAAGCTCATTTAGGATACTTTCAGGTACTTATTCCTGTAAATGAAGATATTTCACACTTATAAATGGAAGACAATTATACATATATATTGTAAGTCCCAGAAACAGTCTTTAAGACCTTGTCACCCAAGAAAGGACTCACGGAATTTCTTCTGAAAATAATATAAATAATATTCTTATCAACGAAACCAAACGAAAAATACTCTTTGAAATCCTAAACAAGCTTATAACCATATCTTTAGGGTGCACTCCAAAAAAATCCTTTCCCTTTCAGCCGAGTTTTGAAACCTTAATAAATAAACCATGGCATGGACAATTGTGTTTGGGTGTGATTGGAGATATTGCCCTCTAAATATTTTCCTAAAGGACCCGAGATGGTCAAACTGTTTGACTTACGTTGTTGAATCGTTTGGTTTTACTCAAAATTCATATAAATATCTACACGTGAAATAGTCAACTCCCCTTGTGCATCTTTCATAAAAATCAGTAGGTATATTGAACCTTGCTTGGTAAAACCGCTTTTTAATAACATTAATTTATACGCTGAAGTTGCATTAAAATGATATAAATAAATTAAAATCATAAAAAATCTTCAGAAACAACTTCTAGAATTTTTAAAACAAATAAAACTTAATTGACTAGCTGTTGGTTCTTATTGGCTTAAGATGATTAAGTTTTTGATTAAAACGAAACCAATATTAAAGAATTCTCTTATTCCTTCCCGAAGCTCATCACATTAGCTCTTAAAATATTTAGTGCTTTCGTAGGCATATCCACACTCGCGTGCCCGCAAATATGTTCCTAATACGTATAAATTACTGTAACGTACATTCTTGTGTAATAATCCATAGCATCTTAGCCATTTATTCCATCTTGACATTTTCATTTCCACAGCCAATTTTCATTAATCTTTTTCAGCGATTGAGCAATCTTTGCGACTTCGGGTTCATAATTATCATTGAATGCTATGTTCGTATGTCAGAACTTTATTTTGCGGAATGCATTTTATGTGTCGGAAAATTTCTACTGTGGAAACATACTTAAGATATTTGTACATTCACATTTCATTCTGTTACATGACTTTTTACACTAAGGGCTTGTTTCACCACTGCCACATAAAATCCCGTTAAATTACTTGAAAGATTTTTTCATACAAAAAATTTATTTGTTTTCAATTTACCAGATAGCGGCTAATCGTGATTTTGAAACAGCCGTTCAGGGTTAATCACAAATAAGGAGGAAAAAAGCACTTGAAAAATAATTGATCACCTATCAGATTTACGATCGTAGCTACGATCTCTTGACACTCATCTTGTGAAAATTTAGTCTAGCTATCAAGTCAATTAATGAGATACAGCTCATTGACATAAGGACGTACGGACATCAGCGTCTCACGAAAAGGATTCCAATTTTACCTTTTGAAATAGACCTTCAAAATCTACTAGAAAAAATATAGGTCATCTTTTGGGCTTCGTACTTTCCCATCGTGGATGACGAAGGAAAAATCTCAATGAACATGACGCAAGTAAAAAAGTTACTCCTGACAAGAATAAAAAATTAGCTCCACATATACTATGCGATACAAACCTACTTTTAGATGTAACATCCTCTCAAAGCGTCCCAAACAAGATTTCTGTACCTCAAATAGAATTAATGCCAAAATAGTGTCGGCCTAGGGACAGAAACATTCGTATTGGAAAAACAAACATTATTATATTGACTTAATTCTGTTTATGAATGGGATGGCTGAGAAGGCTATTTTTGTGACCCAATGGAACGAAATCATGATAACATTTATGTATTTTATGATGTTCTAGCTTTACACGCGACTTCGTCGGCGTACAATTATTAAATAAAAGTTGTCTAAGTTACTTCAGCTACTTGCAAATAAAAGCCCCGTAAAAAACAACGACTTCTGCAATAAGGCCTGTTCCTTATTTGGTGATTATTATCAAATCTTTTCTATACGGCTAGAGGCTTGGGGATAAGGATGAAGGCTGGTTTTATTATTAGTATTTTTATAAGCTAACCTATTTCGCTTTACCAATGCATGTAAAACAAACGAAAATAATTCATATTTCACACCAGAAAAGCTAAGGGCAGAGACTCTAACAAAGCAAAGAAAATATCACTGAGAATTAACTCAGCGTGATAAAGAAAAACAGACCATTAAACTAATATCGAATGAAACTAAGAAGAAAACTAAACGGTGTCACGAGAAATCCATTACGTATTGGACGTGGAAACTGGTAAAGTGCAAATAGTCGCGGGATGCGAGGAACGACGTAATATTGAGTCTGTTCACGACTTTACGAGGTATAATAAGATATTTTCGTGTTTTTCGCTCTGTTTAATACAGAATGGTTGGTTCTGAATATTTGCTCTTAATTCGATTTGGCAGATTCATATTCTTAGTTTGAAAATTGCCTATGTAATGGGACTATCTATACGTTTTTTTTTCGTGAAAGAGCCAAGAGGGGTGTTATAGGTTGGACATGTCTGTCTGTTTGTCAGTCTATGGCATTATGTCTCCTGAACAGATTGAGCTATTTCAATTTCTTATTTAGTAGTATAAGTAAATTATATGTGAGTGATTTTAGACATATTTGATAAAAATAAGAAAGTTGTGGGGGTTGAAAGCGGGGAAGAATACCAATGTCTGCAAATATGCTCATAGGCGGAATCAAATATAAGAAAAATAAAATTGGTGCCTCAATCAAGAGAGTCCATAGTTTAAATTGATGAGAAAATTGATTCGTAATTCATATGAAAAATCACGAAATTGTAGATACTAATGACTCGGTTTAGTCTCAAGCGGTACCAAACTTCCCATTTCCAAAGGTTTACATTGAAAAGTCACAACACAAAAGTTCAGTAAAGACAACGTTCTATAAACTTTTCAAAAACTTATTTCGGAAACCCCAAGTCCCATACACGGAAAACAGTAATTAATGTGACGACTTCCTCAGCTCTTAACATAACTCTTGCATAAGTTAATAAGTCAAAGAACCAAACTTATAATGTTTTCTGAACTTCAGAATACAGATGGCGACAAAAGTTTTTAAACCCCGACGCAAAAAGAGAGGTGTTAGAAGTTTGTCTTGTCTGTGTGTCGCATCATAGCTCCCGAACTGATTGAACAAGTTAGTTGCTGTATCTGTCACTGTTAAGATACAAATAGAGACAAAATAACAATTGAAAAATAATATTCTTTTAACAACAAAAACAAACAACAGATTTTAAATAAAAGCTTCTGATCCAAATCAAATGAAATTGGACCAAATGACAGCGATTTCACGTTAAATGAAAAGAGAATCAACAAAATGGTGCATCTAATCCGAAGTTCTGAGCTAACAAAAAAGGACGAATCACAGACAAATTGAAATCCTATTCTTTTTTAAACTCATTTGAAAAGAGTTGTTCGAGAATACGGCTGTTGCAACATAAACAATAGCATAAAATAGTTGAATATTTATTATTAGGATTTTTCATTAATCTGATTGAATTTTGTCTCTGATAGTACTTCAAGTCAACATAATGCTTATACGTCAAAAACTTTGAGAACACCTTTGTTGAATCATAAAGTAATTTCGCCAACTTTGAATTCACTATGTTCCTTTTACGACTGGACATAAGTACTAAGTTTCGTAACTTCAACGACCGTTAACAATGAATTACCATAGTAAGGAAACTTGTCAGTTGTATAGTTAGCAACGAAAATGATTAATAAAATCTGTAGGTTTATTATTATCACTTAAAACAGGACTTGTGGATATATCACGGCGCAATACACAGCTTATCGTTTTTCATAGCCTTGACAACTAATAAAAATGAAATAAAATTAATCATTTCTTTTGCGTCTTTTGTCATTCTCGCTGAACAGTGTTAAAATTTCCTTCTGGCAACCCTGAAATGCAATCGCGAAACAAAATGATTATTACTACTACTATTAAGCCTATTTTGAATGCTAGTAGCAAAAACAATTTCTTCTAGTATATATATTTTGTAAGTCTACTATTTATTGCTGGCTGTACTTCTCAAATCTGGTATCCATTTCAAAGTTTCGTGTTTTTATAGATTTGTTTGTCCAAATACAACCGCCAGTAGACAACCAATTTTGACACTCATACTCAGTATGAGTGTCAAAATTGGTTGTCTACTGGCGAATTGTTTAATTAAGGACATTATTTATTAATGGTCTGGAATTTTTAGAGCTGAAGTTAAATTTGACAAACACATATAAAAAATAAATGCGAATAGTAGAAAACATGTTTTGAGACATCCATTATTGTTTATAATAAGTTCATCCTCCTAATAATATAAAAAAATTGTAACTATGATGTTTCACGCCAAAACCACTGAAAGGATTTTGACGAAATTGGAAACACGGATAGTTTATAACCAGGACCATGGCATAGATTTTAATGTTCCCTTGGGATCATTTTCGATTAATAGCAGCAAACCTACGGGCAACAGCGTACATAATTATATTGGAAAAACAAAAAGAGATGGTGGAATGAGCTCTAATGTTACACCCAAAATAAACCCCTGTTAGTCATAGACCAAGATAAATCGAAGAAGGGAAGTTCCTTGTCCAGCGTTAAGACACTAACGGCAACATTTACTAATTAGTAATGGTAAAGTATAACCTCTTTCATCAGTCTTAAGATTATAACTGGCTACTTTGATTCTTTATTAATGAGGGAATAAATTAATGTATTATTAATATTAATACAGAGCTAAAATTAGAGCTTCAGAGCCTCGAATCTTGTTTTGAAAGTCAATGATTACTGTTTTCCTACTTTCGACATCTTTAATATCTTTAGTGACGGACGGAGACATCAGTTATGTTATTTCAACCGTGTGAGGCAACGGATGTTGACGATATTATGAAGCAATTTAATCATATGATGTCATAATTGATTTGAATTAGCATCTAAGAAAATAAATTATGTAATTAAGATTTTTACTATATTAAAAAATGTATTACAAACGCCTAGATGGGAAAAAAATAATGCTTGCCAACGTTTTATTCTAGAGCATGAGGATTTAGTTAAAATTATTAATGACCTACCCTTTTTGCTATCTTGAGTGCAGCTTTAGATTGATTCAGCTTCTCATTGGACAGTCCACATAATCTTGTGTCGTCCTAATAGTTTGGGACGAATAACAATTTTGGATTTCGTAGTGCTAAGTCTTGATCTAAATTAGTACATGTTATACATGTACATCGACTCCAACATAAAATCGTAGTAGCACACCTAAACCTAAATATTTTATAGGGTTTATTGAGAAGCCGGGAGCAAAATCTTCCAATAAATATGTTGGTGGGATGGACGAATCAAATATGGAGCAAGCTTTGTGACACTCAAGGATATGAAACGAAGGCATCCATTTTTCTCACTGAGCTGGTGAAGAATTTCAGTTCGAAAAAGTTGAAAGTTTATTACTTTTAGTGGATTTTGTCAGGAATTTTGAAAGTAAAACTTTGTTTTAAAGAGCGCAGTAGACTAATAAACTGTTTTACTGAATTACGTTGATTTTCATTTAACTTAAATAATATTGATTGGCCTCAAAACATGGAGGTTTTTATCTGTAGAAACCAATTTCTATGTTCAACAACTTATAATTGTTTTTTTTCACAATGTAAATGTACGTTTGATTTAACCCACTTACTTATACCTAAATATAGTGGAGATGGTAATTCAGTTTTTGAGTAAAGTTTGATTAGCAATTAGAACTTCCATTGTATTAATAATTGACCAACAGTTTTTTACTTCAAAATGCGGTTACTATGATTATCAACCAGGACTCATTCGGTTTTTGTAAGCGAAACTTATTTCCGTTTAGTGTTATACAGCGTCTTACTTCCACAGTCATATAAGAAAAATAGCCTTGCGTTCCTCCAAAAAACTCCGGTCTACTTGTATAATCATGATTTATTAAAGATTTAGAATTTAAGAAGACAGGGAAACTGTATTAGCCTTAGTACGCATCCACATGACGTGGCAAGCTCCCTTCACAATGATCGACGTATGAATAATGTGTTTTTACCCTAAACGGTATGAAAAAAACTCTATTTTAGATAACCACGGCCGTCCTTAGTCCTCAGATGCGCGAAAAGGATCCTCGCTTTCAAAATGATAAATTGCCTTCGAATATCAGTTTTGAAACCAATTTATATTACACGAAATTGTTATTCCATAAGTCTTTAGCTGAAAGCAGCTGACACCCACAGTCCATTTTGGGCGTTATATTAATAGCTTTAGAGTCGAAATTTGTTAACAAGCCGACACTATTTAGCATCTGCCGCTGTCCGGCGGTCAAACGCCTCTGTTAATCACTGAAGGCTTCACGATTCACAAAATAGCTGTTAAATGCGATAATGCTGAAAACGGGTTTTGCTGATCGCAATTTTATCAACCAAACAATTTCAAAAATCACAATTCCTCTTTAGTGCCCTGGAATGATATTAAAACGAAATTCAAAAAATAACTTATTTGTTCAAGTGTCCCTAAAAAGTACCTGGTGAACAGCGCGGCGAAAAACCACACTAGCGCGCAGATGAGCGTTGCTCTGGTTTTTGTGCAGACGTACCCGGCGCGCAATGGCTCGCAGATAGCGTAGTACCGCTCGAAGCTGATCGCTAGGATGGTCAGCACTGACGCGTGAGTTACGGTCAACTCTACAAATGGTACTGCAAGACCTGGTGACAAAGAATTTTGATTAAGTTATCTTCAAGAACGTATTCTAGTTTCGCATTTTAGACGTTACGAAAAAATACAGTTAATTAAATCTTATGCCACTTATAATCTGATTTTGATAAAATTCGACTAGGAGTCCTACTAGTGGCTTTTTTCTGTTAAGGCGGCCCAACTCCTTCTAATGCCTGCACTGAACGAATATCTCTACAATTTTTCCCACCTTTTCCACCTTAACAATTTTAGTGCAATATTTGTAAACTGTATTCGTATTGGCATAAAACTAACGTTGTATTATCTAGATTTATAAAAGTAATTATTGTGCATTCGAGATTCATGTACTGGTCATGCAATATTATAAACAACATTTGTGTCAACATTTGTAAGTATGGATGGGTGTTTGTTACACTTTCACGCAAAAACCATTGAACATATTTGGACGAAATTCGGTACACAGATCTTTGACTAGGCAGTTCGTCGGTCTCGGCCCTAGGATATAACTGCTGTAAGTACGTCTTTTCTTACTTTAAACAAGAAAGCCTGTGTCTGGCCTTGAAGTGCATAAATTGTGAATATTATGCTAAAGTAATACTGTACAGGGTGCTCTATGTTTCGCTGATGAGCCCTCCCACACACTTTAAAGGTGTGGGATGTGAGTCTGAAGGATCTTTCTAAACAAGCTAGTGACGTCATTGAGTGCAACCTTCTTGCATACGTATATCTTATGGAAAAGTAATTTTAATATTTTTCGTTCTTGGTTTAAGTGCATGTCGTTTATAGTAGTGTGTCATTTGCACCGGACTTACCCACGCAAGTATCTCGTGTGATATTCATGTTACGTATATGAGTATTTTTTTTGTATTGTACATGTGTCCTAGTGGCCTTGCAAATTTCTATATAAATTAATCAATGCTCAAATTTTTTATATGGGAAGAGGCCTCATCCAAGCAATGAGACTTATCTAGGTTGGTATTATTATTGAAACATCTGACGAACTAAGCATATTTTAAGTCAAATATACTAACAGTATGTTTGACTTAAAAAAGTAACGGTAACAATAGACAAAGAAACTAATACAAAAAATCAATTAATTTTGCACTCCTGCCTACGATAAAATAGTAAATCACAAATCCAGTTATAAGAACAAAAGAGTAATCAAATAAAAAGCGGAATAAATTCCACATCACACAATCTAAATCAAAAACCCACCCGATACAAATATATAAAATTGATTAATAACAAAACAACAATAACAACAGTTTCTCTGAAACATTCGCATGACTCATAACTTGAGGGAAAATATTAATAAACGACATATAGGCACCAGATATGGAAGTCCGTGAACCATAAACAGTAGTGCCCAGTTACTGACTTCAGGAAATACAATAGAAAGAGAAATACTTCAGTATAGTGATGTATTATCGTGCGATACAGTGTTAATAAAAAGCTAGACGTTTAAAAACACCGTTCAATAATTATGTTTCGTCAACTTGATGGTTCTAAACAAATAGCGTAAAGAAAAGAAATAACCAAAAAGATCGGTCACTCAAAAAATGTATAACCTCGTTTTGTATTATTGACACGAGACAAATAGTTCTATTTAAACCTTTACTCGTAGATTCGGATTTTTTCATATTTATTCTTAGGTCAGGAGTACTTAGGTTTGGGTCTTTTTTGGATATAGCAATAGCATCCAGTGACAGAAAGGTACGCCGTCTTGTTTTGATGAACGAGTTACGTGATAGTAACATTATTTTAAAATAAAATACTTGGACATTGTCTCAAGTCAGTAAGTCACTCAAAAAAACACAGGGCGTATGTCACAGTGCGTGCCAGGTATAAAAGATTTGTATTTTACTAGGCCTGTGACTACTAGCACTGGTTAGAAAAACTTGGCGTTTACTGCCTAGACGATGGCGCCAAAGGACATCGTAAAAAGAAAATGTCGGCAAACAGCTTTCGGTCCTTTTCTCCGCGGTTCACAAGGTGTGGTAGCCGCAAATTGAAAGAGCTGTTTTGAGTTGTGATAATATTTTTATAGCGGGACCGTGATTGGTTTTGTGATAAATGTGGGGTCTATTTTGAATAGGTAAGCAATAGTTATTCATTTCACAACTTTTTCCAACAATATTTCTAATATGGTACTATGATTACCGCATTCTGTTAAATTTATAATTTAATATAAAGCATTTTTTTTTGTTTTTAACTCTTTCACTGACAAACTGTTTAATCAATTTTGTGCTTATTTAAATTCAGTTGTATATTTTTGTTCTTAAAACGATAGACATGTTTTTACTTAAAATAATTGATGTCCACGCAGGCGTAACCACAGGAAAGAACTACTTAGTATTACATAGTTCAAGCTACTTGCGGCAGAATCAGAGAAAAGCCATCAAAAAGCTAATTAAGCCGCCGGTAACTTCCACCCACACACAATAACAATATAATATTATGTATTCCAAACGTTTTCACCAGAAATACATACACAACTGACATTTACAAATGTTATTCTAAATGTGTATTCCGTCCTTGACATTAACTATGTAATGGAAAGAGACAGAAATGTTTAAGGTTATGCGTTATCTATTTGTTGCGTTTATCAAGTGTTGTGGCAGAAAGTGGGTTTTGTAAAATGAAATTTTGGATAAACATTGCTGCGATTCCACATTGGTACTTTAATATCAGTATCATTTAATATGTACTTGCCAATAAAAGTCCCGTCAAAATCGGTCCAGTCATTTCAGAGATTAGGAACAAAAAGACAAAAAAAGAACATGTTCTCTTTTTAACCTTAGCAATAGGGTTTTGCTTATACTCTTTGGCTACGGAACCATAAAAAATAATTTTCATAATATCTGCAACAAAGACACAAACAAGCCAAAAACATTACTACAAGTACATTTAATTCAAATCATCCTAACAATACCGGGAAACCGACAAAATAGTTTTTAAATGACCCCAAACTACTTTGATACGGGGGTAATAAATCTAGCCCGTATTCGGTACTAATAGTTTTCACATTATCTCTTAAATAGAGGCTCTGCCGTGATTTATTGTTGAAGATATACGGTTGTTGACTTAATGACTGTGGTGTCTGTTTTGCATACAAGTTTTTAAGGAAATTAATGTTTTTTTTCTGTGGAAAGTTCTTCTGTTGCGGTATTTGAATGGTTAATGAATCGTTCAAAACTATTGTTGTACTACTTATTTTTTTTCTGTAATATTTTAGTTTCGGGAGAATAGTTCATTACAAAAATTTGGTGGACCGGATTTGCCCGCTGTTAAATTTGTCTCGGGTGAATCTGCCCCTAAAAAATATTCAAAATTAAAATTAACCGATTCGCCCGATTCAGGGGAATCAAATTCGGGTGAATCGACTACTAACCCCAAATTAAATAATG
Source organism: Trichoplusia ni (assembly GCF_003590095.1). Lineage (NCBI taxonomy): Eukaryota > Metazoa > Arthropoda > Insecta > Lepidoptera > Noctuidae > Trichoplusia > Trichoplusia ni. The sequence continues at coordinate 6,832,118 of NC_039483.1, forward strand.
GTTTTCTTTTATATTCTAGTTTTTTTTTACTGTGCAAGTTGTAATTGTAGCTTTTGGATTTTGTAGCAGTCAGATTTGCAGAAAAGGACGAATAAGGGAGAATGGTAAAAAGACAAACCCCATATATTTTATAAGAACATAAATTGGGATCAGGAGAGGAAGACAAAGTACGGAGCTTTAAACAGCGAAAAATATATACGGAACGGTTTAAATTATTTTGAAACGGGGTACTCGTACTTTATGTCATAAAAAATTCGTAAATTCGCCAACAGAGGGTATACAAGTGCTTGAAGTTCACATAGACAGGGGAGGTATAAGTGCGCGCTTCTAATTATTTATAGGAATGTGGTCGCCAATAATAACTAAGCAGGATATCCCTATCAAACTGCGGGATTTCTTTTCTTTTCTTTTCCCTTTCAATTCTTTAAAATTAAATTACTTACAATAAGGATGATGACAATTATTATTTATTTTTGAAGAAGCCGTCTTGTAATTACGTAGTTAGTTTCATTTATCCCGCAAACATAAACTGATCAAATTACAGTGAATACACCAACGCGTGACGTCACGATTGTGGATAAATTTTATGAAATTGCTACGTCTCAAGAACCCTATTCTAAACTTAATAGCAGTTTTGTTAATTTGTGACTACATAGATTTAACATTTTAATACCCACCCATCACCCCTATTCAAAATGAATTGGTTGTAATGACATCAGTAATATAAGGCAGATTAAAATTCTTCAAGCAGTATGTAACATTATCGAATATTATATAAGACCTACATGACGTCTATTTGAACCTAAAATAAATTGAAATGAGACATGTCAAGTATTTCTTAGTGAAATCTCCTTAGACTTACTTTGGAATCCTAAATTCATTTACTCAAAGTAAATGAAATGCTAAATTAATTTTCTAAAACCCTTTAAGATAAAGTCTAAAGGAATTGAAATGTATAATTGTAGTCTAGATGTTTAAATATCTAGTTCATTGCTCCATTGGGATTAGATACCTAGAATAGGTTTTTGGGGAGAAAATCTACAAAGAAGTTTATTGTACCATTTTGTCTTTGTAGTTTTTTTTCTTAATTTTATATCTAAATGTTTAGAGGAGTTTGTTGCTATGCTACCACTGCACAAGTTGATCGATCACACTTTAATCTACGCTGGTACAGTCAGACCGATGGGTCTGATCTATGTCCTAATCACCTAACATGTTCCTCCGCTGCTTTTATACATCCTTGGACAGTCGTTTCGGGTTAGGGTTATTTGGAAGCTGGAAAGTCTGACAACCATTCAAAAGGTCTATCTATCGCCTTCTAGAACACTGGTAGTTAGCTTCATCTGATGAAATTCGAAGCCGGACCACATATCAAGCTTACTACATTGTGTTCAATGATCATCTGTTAATTTTAGTTAATTATTTTAAAGATTAGTACCTCTTTGGTTTTCGCTAATTGGTTAGGGCGAAACGAATATCGCCGACAAAAAACGCGCTATTTTTGTCAACTGGTGACATTTTATTAGCAAAGTATTGAATCTACCAAAAAAGGACTTTTAAAGAAATGTGTTATTTGTTCTATGCTAAGCAGCATTTTCTTATTTCAGCTTTATACAGTTTAATATGTATTTTTTGTAATACCGCCAAAACATATTTTGGGACATAAAACAACATAATATATCATCGTTGTTTCTCTCAATTGAATGCTGAAACAATAGTTTGTTACAGGCGACATTAATGTAGGCAAATATCTCGATATTGCCAAACGTTCCGGTTTGCTAGAACTATGGCGGACAATATTGCTTTGTGAGATACATGGGTGCAATGCATGCTGGGAGAGCACGTAGTTAGATGGATTTCTAGATGCGGCTTAGAATTATTGGGTTTTATTAAAAAAAATGTATCTCTACTCTAAATTAAATCCTTTCGAAACAGCTTCACCAATTCTCATGAAATTTTGGGCAATCTGTCTTTATTACGTATATAATGTTTATTTTTCTGCACCATGGCAACTTTTGCTGGGTCAGTTAGTTTTACTATAAATACAGGCTTAATAGTCGATTTATCTCGGCTATCATCGATCCAGTTTATAATAGCCGTTAGATCATATTAACTTAAAACTCTTTGTATTTAAGATACAAGATGGACTTAAATCAGATGTGATAAAGTAGTGCTAATATAACTAGGACTGATATAAAGACATTTTTTAATCTGTAGGTAAGTGCAAATATTATAGCATGTTTTATTTTCTTCCTTATGACGTCTAAAGAGTCTTGCATATAAACAATAGGCACTCTTCACATAAAATTATAACACAAACAATTAACAAATTACCTTTCAAAAACTCGTTGACAACCCTAGGCAAACCGCAAGTGTAAACATACCTATAACCGTCCACTGCAGTCAGTACTTAGCTTTACCGCACATTTGACTATGCAAAGAGGAATGACGCCTTTTTGTGAGGCTTGGCAGCGTGCTAAATTGCCGAGTGCCAAGTATTGATTAAGCTAAAAATTAAATAACGATATTTGATTTGAAGTGGTGTTAACTGCAGCCAAAAGTACAAAAAAGCAGAAAGGAATAAACAATTTTCTTCTGGGTGACATAAGTGCGATTTTAGAATGCGATTATGGTGTTTTGATGCAAAAAAGAGACAAATCACTGTTATACTGGTTTCTCTAAAATGGTAGTTGAGCTTCTCCAATGAGTTAAAGGGCAGTGATGATGGCTTGGTTTATCAGGTATTATAAATAGCGCTTGATGATTATAATATCGTACTCAGGTGAAAGGACGCTCATTGGTGGCGAAAACACTTTCCTTGCTACATAGCCATGGTCAGAAATACGGCCTACATCAGTCTATGTACTAAAAGAACTTCTTCTTTTCGTCGTGGTGTTTTTGCGCATCAGGTGAAATCAGGTCAGATCCAAAAAGTTAGTCATTTTTTTGCAGTTGGATGTTATTTCTTAGTTATAATTCGAAAAATTGTGAAGGAAAACGTCACGAGGAAATGTGGACTGAAAATATTGGGCTGAAATAGTTACATCACAGTTAGACGCGTGGTTTTTTGTGTCTATCGAAACCTTTAAAGTATAATCGTTTTGAAAAGCATATCCAGTTTCCAGTCCAGTCCATAAAAAAGTGGTTACTTCATCCACCCTTTAGAAAGTAGTCGTAACTTTATACCTACAAAAACTGCTAAATAGAACAAATTCTTTGATAAAAAAGATTTCCTTTTGAACCAACTCAACAGAGGACGAAATTTAATACTCTTCGCATACTTATTAGGTCGTCTAAAGAAATATGGTGTGTTACCAACGGTAAGCCTTTGCCTTCGTTATTGTTGTAATAGCATCGTTATAAGATGCTGTGTCACAAGATATTGTACAAAGGGATATGAAATATTTGAAAAGGAATAGAATTTAAGGTGAAGAATGAAAGAGGTTACAGGACTTTTCCAATATGATTTCTAAGATCAATTTCAGATGATTCTTGAATGAGGTAATTGATATTGAAAGTTAAACCAGAACCAAAATATTGTTATTTATTGTAGGCCTACAAAACAGCTTAAGAAACTATTGTAAATGTTCAGAGAACGCTGTGAGTGCCGATTATACTATAATTATATCACAAACAACGAAAACTCCAACAGAAACGTTAAATTGCAGAACTGGTATGTACCTCTGGTGCAGTTCCAAAATATAATTCCCATAGGGACGGCAAGATACTCTATAAGTTTCCTACACGGTTTTATTAAAAGATAATACAATTTTCACAAAAAAAAACCGACTTCAAATGAAATGGTGATGGGAGGTGTGAGGGACCACACGGGAAGCACAAGCTTTCAAAAAAAACGGTTCACCCAATCGCAATCGCAATTTTTTAATGTTTGTTACCTAAGTAAGGTAAGAAACATTAAAAAAAAATACAGTCGAATTGAGAACCTCCTTCTTTTTTTGAAGTCGGTTAAAAATATGATGATGATGATGAAACTTGGAAATATTTCGAGACTTCTTAATAATATGTGACATTGTAGTATTATGATAATAACTTTTGAAAGATGGATCCATCATTGTTTAAGGGAAAATTGCTCAGGCATATTTGACCGGTTCTCCAAAACCGCTACGGACTCAACCGAAGTTCTAAAACACCGATTACGATATATATGCGCTTAAAAAAATATTACTTTCATAGTCTTTCAGTTGAAAATAAGTTAATACTTATTTCTCCATACCACAAATCGAGGACAAAAGCCTTGACTTTTCCAAAATCGTATTTAATTTTCTCGTTACCGCAAGCTGTCAACGTTATAGCACCTGGGTCTGGCGCTGCGTAGATAAGCCGAGAAGTATCTATGGAAACCGAAACTTGAAACTGTTAATCTTTTATTTATACACAAGTTAATAACATACAATAAATAAAATG